>NC_041708.1:19686679-19986679 GCF_900700375.1 Denticeps clupeoides
GTTAAAGATGTTAGTGAGTACATCTGCCAGCTGATCTGGACATTCTCTGAGAATCTACCTATGACCCCTCCTACCTATGACCCCTCCATCCATGTCACATGCTCTGCTGTCTTCGACCAGTCTGAGCCTTTCACTTTATCATATCTGGAAGAAATTATTAGTCATATGAAGCCTTCTGATTCTCCTAAGAACCCTATCTCACCCCATATTTTTAAGGAGGTCTTCTCTACTTTAACACTTTATCTGCTCAGTATTATTGATGGCAGTTTAACCAATGGGATTATACCTGTGAGTTTAGAGCACTCTGTGGTTACACTACTGAATAAAAAGCCTGGTCTTGACTCCTCTGTACTTTCAAATTTTAGGCCATTCTCTAAGCTTTTCCATTCTCTGTGCTTTTCCACAGTGGACCATACGATCCTTCTGTCTCATTTGCACAACTGGGTGGGTATTCAGAGTGGTGTTTTAGAGTGGTTTAGGTCTTACCTAACTGAGAGAGGTTTTGTGTCTGTATTGGCTG
This sequence comes from Denticeps clupeoides, assembly GCF_900700375.1. Lineage (NCBI taxonomy): Eukaryota > Metazoa > Chordata > Actinopteri > Clupeiformes > Denticipitidae > Denticeps > Denticeps clupeoides. Next base: position 19,687,200 of record NC_041708.1, read on the forward strand.
CTTCAGTACCTCTCACCTGTGGAGTGCCTCAAGGTTCTATTCTTGGGCCTCTTCTCTTCTCTTTGTACTTACTTCCTCTAGGTTCAATTCATTGGAAATATGGCATTGCGTTCCATTTCTATGTTGATGACAGTCAAGCCACTCAAACAAGAAAACGTGTATTCTGTAAATTTGTTACTGGAATGTATTGCAGAAATTAAAGCATGGATGTCACTGAATTTTGTATATTTTAATGAAAAAAAAGACAGAGGCCATGTTGTTTGGAGCAAGTGATAGAGTTCAAATTGACCTTAAGTCAACACTTGACACATGCAGTGAAAAATTTGGGTGTTAGACTAGACAGCGAATTTGATTTGCATAGATCAGCTCAGTGGTCAAAACCAGTTTTTTCAACTGAGACAACTGTCCAGAGTCAAGCCACTTCTCTCTCAGTGTCACTTTGAAATTTTAATCCATGCTTTTATTACGAATTTTCTGGACTACTGCAACGCACTTTATGTTGGTCTTAACCAGTGGTCATTTGATCAACTTCAGCTGGTCCAAAATGCTGCTGCGCTGCTTTGAACTGGTACAAAAAACATGACAACATTGCTTTGTTCTAGAATCATTACATTGGTTCTTTATTAGATTGATTTTAAAATTCTTTTGTTTGTTTTTAAATGTCTTCATGGCCTTACCCCACAGTATCTGTCTGATCTGTTTAAGTTGTTTGCACCTCCACATGCTCTCAGGTCGACAGATCATTCACTGTTAGCTGTCCCTAAAACAAGGAGGAAACTTAAGGGTGACCGAGATTTTTCAGCCGCAGCTCCAAACATAATAGAACAGGACGAACATGAAACTCTGGTCCAGACCCAGAGTAGCCCCTTCTGGACCGAATACTGACAGTGCTTTATAAATTGATCTTGATGTGCTTTAAACTGACAGTGCTTTATAAATTGAACCATGGATGTTGTCTGGTCCAGCAGCCTTTCATGAGTTAATGTCCTAATGGAAACACCCAATAAAGACAAAAACTCTTCTGTGTTGTTTAGTTTAGGTTAGTCTATGTTGTTTCCTTATGTGGCATTCCTTGGGCAGGGGTTGGCCTAGCGAGGAAGGAAACGGACCCATAATTGGAAGGTTGCTGGTGAGATGCCACTGAGCATGGTACCGTATCTATGCACTGCTCCCTGGTTGTCTTTTGTGGCTGCTCATTGCTCACTAAGGTGATGTGTTAAAAGCAGAGGACACATTTTGCTGTGTGCACCTGGTGCTGTACTGTGTTTCATAATGACAATCACTTTACTTTCACTTTCCTATGTTCATGTGTGTGAATATTTGCATGGGGTTGAGTGGTTGGTTGGAACAAGTGAACCATGCAGACTTATGCTGTGAGGTAAACTGAAATAATTCAGTAGCAGGATTTGAAACAATGATTAATTATCATAGCTGATATCATAAAAAAATCTGGCACACCAATGATTTTTGTCCCACCATTTTGTCCCAGTGCAACCACAACTGAACAGATAGGACAGAAAAACATAGACAGGTCAATCCAAGTGATTATTAGAGGGTCACAGGTGGTTAATTGGACATTGGGATGTGACAAGTTCCATCATCCCACCAAAGATACCTAACCCGGTTAGCAACATAATGAAACAGATTGTCAGGATCAAGATCAGTGGGCACACACCTTCCTCTTTAATGTCATTCCCAGAAACACAGAATCAGAGTGCAGGTGTTCCTCCAACTTTCCATAGTTATTATATCACTTATTCCTGAAGTGTCCTGGACAACCCCTATTTTTTCATTTTACCACAAATGAAGTGTGATGAGGAAAGCAGCTGGACCTCTGCTGCACTGAGCACTCCACTCAGCAGCAAAGACTTCCACTGTCTGACGTTTAGGACCAGCTTGTTCCTCACACCATGCAAACAGCACACAGGTTTCAGGAGGGTTTCCAGCCCGCCATCCAGCAGAAGCTGTTTTCAGGCATTTGCATGCACTCTCCATCTCACACACATTCACAAGGGATCAAGTCTAGAGTAAGTGAAATTATCTCTAGGTAACAATACTTTTCTAAACCTATCCTCCTTCCTAAACATCAGTTAGTGAAACCAAATGTGTACAGAAAGGTATTAAAAACACCTTAAGCTGGGCATACACTGTGCAATTTTCTGTGTTTGGCAAACACCCAGCCCAAATTGTATGAATAAATTGCATGCGATACAAAAAACGGCAAAGCTCACAGGCGCACCAGTTTTTCCACATTGTGAAGTTACAACCTTATTCCAAAATTAATTAAATAACATTTTCCCTCAGAATTCTGTACACAACAACCAAAAACGTGAAAAGAGTTTACTTGAAGCAAGTTTACTTCAAATCATATGTTCAAGTCTTTGTTGATGCACCTTTGGCTGCAATTACAGCCTCAAGTCTTTTTGAGTATGATGCCACAAGCACACCCATCCTTGGTCAGTTTCGTCCATTTTCACCTCTCATGTCAAGTGATTGTCATTGTGAAATACTGCAGCACAGCACACGGTGCACAGAACAAAATGTAAAAGTGAAGTGATTGTCACATGTGATACACAAATGTGTCCTCATCCTTGGTGAGCAATGGGCAGCCATGAAAGGTGCCTGGGGAGCAGTGTGTTGGCAGCCATGTTAAGATCTCTCCAGAGATGTTCAATCAGATTCAAGTCTGGTCTGGGCCACTCAAGGACATTCACAGAGTTGTCCTGAAGCCACTCCTTTGATATCTTGGCTGTGTGCTTAGGGTCAATGTTCTGCTGAAAGATGATCTGTCACCCTGGAGTTTAAGAGAGCTGTGAAGTTGCTATTCATCCAGGATGTGTCTGTAGTTATCCTTCCCTCTATCCTGACTAGTTTTCCTGTTCCTGCAGCTGAGAAACATCCCCACAGCATGATGTTGCCAGCACCATGCTCCAAATTTGACGCCTGACATTCACACCAAAGTGTTCAATTTTTGTGTCATCAGAGCAGGTCATGGTCTCATGGTCTGAGAGTCCTTCGGGTGCATTTTGGCAAACTCCAGGTGGGCTGCAATGTACATTTTACTACGGAGTGACTTCCATTTGGCCACTCTAAAATACAGGCCTGTTTAGTGGATTGCTGTAGAGATGGTTGTCCTTCTAGAAGGTTCTCCTCTGTCCACACAGGACCTCTGGAGCTCCATTATCATTAGCATTGGGTTCTCGGTCATGTCCCTGACTAGGGAGCTTCTCCCCTGATCACTCTGTTTAGGTGGTTAGCCAGCTCTAGGAAGAGTCCTGGTGGTTTTGAACGTCTTCCACTTTGGGGCTCATTGGGATCTTCAAAGCAGATTTGTGCCTGTCTCGGAGGTCTAGAAGACAATTCCTTTGGCTTCATTCTTGGTTTGTGCTCTGACATGAACTGTCTACTGAAGGACATTATACAGACAGGTGTTTGCTCCTCCAAATCATGTCCAATCAACAGGAAGCCTCCAATTAAGTGACAGAAACATCTCAAGGTTGATTAGAGGAAACACGAAACACCTGAGCTCAATTTTCCTGTTAGAAATTTTAAAGAAAAATAGTTTGGTAGCCCTGTTTACTTTAGTTGATTCATTGTATATCTGAATATAATAAGCAAGGAGCCCCCACCCAAAAAAAAAACAAAAAAACAGAACAACGAATCGCTCAAACATGGTTCACACAATTTAATGAACTCAGATCAGACAACTCACCATGACTAAAGAATATATACTCTTTTGGGGAAACATGGTTAAACTAGGAACAGGTGGAAATCCCAATTAGCACAAGACAAGGGGACAAACTAAGGTGTGGCACCATCTGGTGGGCCTATAAGAAATGCTGCTGTTTTGAGGGGTAGTGACACCAAATAAAGATTTGGTTTAGAATTTCCTTTTGTTTGCACACTTTTGCTTTACATATACAGTACTGTGGAAATATTAAAACCATCTTCCTAACAGTCGGTCTAAAATTCGTTCTGGGAGGGACAGTCTAAAAGTGTAAATCCCACAAATAATAATCAATAAACAGTGAAAGTGGCAATAATTTAATTTGATTTCAGACAAACTGATCCTCACAGGCAAAAGTTCACAGATGGAAAAGAATATTGTATCGTTGCTCAGAGAACAATAGGACACCAGAGCTGCACATACGTTTTGGCTCTACACCCTTAATGCAACGGTTTTATGAAAATAAATGTATTCTGTAACAAACAGTTGACATAATGGCTTGCAGCAGAAATAAAAATGGGAGGTTTGTTTTCCCTGGATTGAGTTGGTGCCTAATACAGATTTATATTAACTGTGTTATTTGAACTACATGTATTATAATAAGGTTGCTAAAGGAGTGAGGGTCAAGTGTCTGTTTCTGATCTGTTTTTTTAGATTTATGATCAAGAATAATGTAAGAGAGATTATTCTTTCAGAATTAGCCGGTTTTCTATTCCACCAGCTTTGCGAGAGGGAAAAAAAAACTAGATTTTTAGATTAAACTTTTTTTTTTGAGAAAAATCTTTCTTCCCATTAGACGTGAGGGGGGAAGCCCAGTATTTAATAATGGCGAATGGTGTATAAACTCCAAACACAATCATGTGATTAAAATCTCAGACCTTTTTTGAGATCGAAATGTGCTGAAAAGGAAAAGGCAGTGAAGGGATAAAGCGCCACACTCTGATCTGGACAAGGCCGTGCACATTCAGTTGTCCTAGTAAAATACAGCTACATTCGCTGCTGTCGGGGGTTTTCACTAGTCAGTCCTGTGACCAAAGTGTTTGGAGATTCATGACAAATTTATGGTCCAGCCTTGGAACCAGTAGTGATTTGCCATCTGGCTAAAGGGAACCCTGGGAAAGGGAGATGGTTTGCTGACCTGCAAATAAAGATGAACACTTCCTGCTTTGAGCCTTCACCCAGAGACCTGCCACAGCTGAACATTGGAAAAGAGAGAATGAAGGAGATATGCCAATCATCTCCACCTTCACTGCACCGTGAGAGTCTCCAGCAGATGAAGCACAAATGTCTCCTGGCCTTAACCTTGAGAACAGTGTGCAGCAATCAGTCCAGCAATGGAAATGGAATGGAACGTTCACGTTCAAACCCACAATGGTGATTCATTCTTCTTTTTCATCCAACTTAGAAAAACAGAAGGAAATCCAACTTCAGGAAATATACACACTGTTCTCTTAAAAATTATATTTGACTTGACATTTTGATGATAATGACTGAAAACTCTGCTACGAGACACTGAGTAATATCACAGAAATGAATAAATCTTTTTCTTTTAATGGACTGGCTTTACAAAAATAAAGGAAGTTTGTTATATTGGTTTGCCATTTTTAATCTCTAATACCATTTTTCATATACATCGCTTTTTCTCTCCTGATGTCACTTATGCATTTCAATTTGGTCCTCCCTCACCCCAATAACCAGTCCCATTTGTGCCTTAACGCTACAGTCACAAAGAGACAGAAATAATCAGCATCCGCTCTATATGACGGATAATGAAAGCAAAAGAGCAGTTATTATTATGCTAACGACCACATGCCCGCCCTCCTCGACTCCACAAAATTCCATTAAATCAATCAATCGCTGTCTCTCATCAGAGGTGGCTGGGTGACTCAGATCCTCCAGAATATGGTGTGAGCTTTAACGCTTCAAGGGGTGAGTGGGAGGTGGGGTTCTGAAGAGCAGGGGGATATTGCATCTCTGCTGTATGGGTTTCCATGGGCTTGCAATGGCAGCCGGGGCCCAATTATCAGACTCCATTGTGAAGCGCGTCATCTCATTCAGAAATTTTTATCCTAACTTATTACCACCTTTCACTCATTCAGAGGCACCTCTCCGTTTTTATCTTTCTAAAACCACCTTTCACCTTTTCTCAATTCATGCACCATATCCAGTTAATGACATTCCGCAGTGACGACTAGTGTGAGGAAGTCAGGGATGGTGCTTCAATTATTTACCTCCATGATGAAAAGCACAGATCAGTCAAAGAGGTAATAGGATTTCTTTTTATAATGATGGTGCATACTTATTTAAGGAATAATTTAATGATGGCAAGGAGAAAATGCATAGAACATAAAAGACTCATTGGTGCTGTGCATTCGCTGTGAGAATGTTTGCCCACATTGTGGGCGGCCGAGGAGTTCATTTGACTTTGAAGAGAGAGCTCAGAACTTTTAACATAGAGTGGTCTATGATCAGAACAGGATGCTCTGTTGACTCTTTGATCCTATTTAAATGATCACTTATAACAGTTCCAACCAGGCTTTTTGATTGCTGAAAGAAATCTAGAGAGTGAGAATGTCTTTAAATGTCATTCTGCTTATGCAATTAACTATGAAGTTCATGATTCTATGCACTATAATTTTACCTAATGACTAAATCGGACTAAACCAGGCAACAAACAATCAATAAAAGCACAAGAAGCTCTTTTTACCTGAACCGAGAACTCTATAATCAATCAAATCAAAAGTGCCTAAGTAGTTATATTATTATTGATGGATCAATTAAAAGTTTCTCGCTTCATTTTTGTTATATTAGCATCACATATATCACTGGGAACATGTGGAACTGGTTGAACTCTATGCCCTGGTGGATGTGGAGGGCCTTTTGGGATGATGACAGCAATGTTTATGTGCTCTTAAAATGATAAAGGCAATAGATCAATGTCTTGTCTAAAGATTGTCACACTCGGACATGGTGACGAGATGAAAGATCGCATGTTTTTGGGGACGTATAACCCAATTGTGGGACAACACAACAGGGCAGGTGAGCCTGCACCGTGTGAGCTTTCGCTGCAACACCCACGGATGCTGACGCTCACACAAAAAACACAACAGGGGACCAGGAATCAGGAGCAGAGAAAGAGGGGTAAGATGGATCAGGCTTACTTGGTGATGACCTGAGTCGAAGTCCGTGAAGCAAACAATTACATGAGCACCAACCAGTTGTTGGAAATGCACCCGGTTCCATGCGACCGAAGTCACATGACACAAATTAAGAGAACTGTGTAAAGGTGGCCAGTCTCCTCAGTCAAATCATTTTTGAGCTTTTACTTCAGCATGTGATTCAAATTACTCTTAAAAAATAAAACCAAACAAAAGCACATCAGTTCTTCAACATTCTGAACCTGAAGGCCTCATTTTTCTCTCATGCAGCTGTCATATTTCACTTTATCCCAAGAGTTCAAAGGTCACTAGATCTTAGCGGTATTAACTTTACAAAAATGTGAAATGAATTATCCTTGTGGCTTTACATTAAAACGCCACAGATGTGTTGCGGTCACGGTGTTGGGACTGAATACGACAGAGTCAAGTGAGCACTTTGTGACTATCAGCATTTCTATGCAGTTCAGGCAAGGGAAGGCCATATGGGCCTTTCAGAGGGAACATGGCAGACATGGCCCAGTTCATCACAGCATATGGCAAATTCGTTCTCAAAGTTCAGGTGAAATTTTGCACTCTGCTTTTTTGCACAATGATGAATAAATTCAGTTACACCTTTCCAACATTGAACAGAAATCATTAGTATGGGAAAATATTTCAGAACATTTTTGTTGTCCAACATTAAATAAGAACTACTCATTTTCCCTCACTTTTTCCCCTCATCTTGGTCCATAGCACTGAGAACATTATAAAAGATTGCAATGTTGATTATTGATTAGTACATTAATTCATCAATATATTTGGAGGCAGTCATGTATTCAAATAACTGACATTTAATATGCATGTTTTTCTATTCTTTCACTTGGCCTTCCATAAGATCTATAGGCCTTGTGTATTTGATTACTTTCATCACTTTCTTCAAGTCATTGTAACATTCATAGTCACAAAGGCAGTAGGCAGTGCCATCAAGTGTTTCTTCCTTATAAAATCCTAATGAAGTAGTAAGTGTAAAAACAATGAAGACCATGTGGTGTGGGAGAAGAGAATAGAGTGTGTAGAAAAACTCTTTCTCCCTCCACACAAAGCACTGTATTCAACCACTCCAATTTGATGTTACCTGGCAGAAAGAGGCATGGCACAGTAGAGGTTAAAAATGAACAGTTTCTAATTTATTAACACTGGTAAATAATTATTGTAGTTACATGTGAATATTGAATGTAAAAAGGTACCAAGGTTACAGAGAGAATAAAAATGAGAAGAAGAGAAGAGAGAAGAGAAAGAGAGGGGGAGAGAAAGGCTCAGAAGCCTTCCGGCTTCCGATGGAAAACCCCCTGAGCAAGAAAGCTCAGAGGTCCTTTTTCCACATGTGAGCAGACTTTTACACCCCTGGCCTACAGGAAGTTGTCACTGGCCTACAGGAAGTTGTCACTGACCAATCAGAACCTGTTGTTTCTGATGTCATGCCCCCGGTGCCTCCCATTTGGGGAAGACAAAGAGGGTGGGCGGTCCTGACGGCTGATACTTCACACGTAACCGTCAGACAAAAGACATGTAAAACAGAGGTGTCAAATCTTCACGCACAACCATCGACACAGGAATGTCACACTTCCCCCTGCAGACATCTGTTATGCAAGGCAAAAGCAGGCTCCCGTGATGTCCATTCTTACATAAGTAATAATCCTTCAGAACTGCCTATTATTTCCAATTAGGAAAAAAACTACAAAATACCAATATACTGATAATTACACTTGATATTAAACATGAGCCACATTTGCACGACATAGTGATTTTATTAAAAATAAAAAGGAACCCCAAAGCACACCTAAGGTAACTATCAGGTGGTCTGAATTGAAAGGGAACGGAACAGAAGGGAATGGCCAGGAAGCAGCAGGGATTGAATGCATTTTTGATCATGGTAATTTGATGGTAATTTGAAACATATGAAGTATGAATAAAGTGCAACCCTGCAGCATGGATTATCTTGTGTATGTGCTGGATGAAATGCAACCGCCTCAGCCAGTGCTGCACCTGCCACGTTATACGCTGCTTTAATTGGCAGTTTCTGCAGTCTAGCTGTTAAGCATTCCCTGACCTTAAACCAATTAAATGAAAAGTGACTTCAGCAGGTGATTTGGACACCACAGGGGACTTTTGGAAAATATTCCTGCCGATCATCTAACAAGATGGCGCTGCAATGACTGGATGTGAGAACCTCAGCTGCGAGCGTTCAGGCTGGAGCCAGTTGGGATGACTGCAGATGGATTGGTGGATCTGTCAGCAGGTCATTGACTCCGCGACCCACTCTCAGGGTGGCGAGCAGCGTTGTGGGTGGAGTACAAGAGCAGCAGATGTTTTGCTAGTGAGGGACGAGTCATAAAGGAGAGCCCCCACATTATAAATCTGTCAAGTCATGTACAAGAGCACAATTTTATTTTATTTTATTTTCATATTTGTGAGCATGTGCAAGCACATTCCCACAGCTTAATTGTTTAGTTTTTGTAGAATAAGAGCCGTGCAGAGATGCAACGTGTTTGATTTTAAGGATCTTGGGTGGTCATCTTTAGCATTCACATTTGCTGGATTTTCTTTGAATTCCATATTTCATATTTATGGATGGTAATTAATTTTCCTGCTTTCAGGGGACTTCTCCTGCATGTGCAGCTGTTGTCTTTCCTGCATGCAACTGTAAATAATAATTTTTAAAAAATAAATAAGGAAAATATCCAACGGCCACGTCAGTTGAATGACAGTTCTGCTAAATCATTGTTAAATCTGCCCTATCTGCTTTATTAATGAAGGAACTCACTCCTCTTATTTCAAGATTGAGTGTTTGTGTTGAATGTATTTTTCAGACACTTGACTGCGTGCTCCTAAACATCATATCTGAGCGATGTGGTGATGAGCTGGTGGATGCTCAGCATGCATTAATGGTGTCAGTGACCTCACTACCAGGGAGGGCTGTATGATGAACTGCTGGACTTGGAGGTGTGAACACAGTAGATGTTAACATAGTCACTGTATGGGGTGTCTTTTGGGACATGCACTAGTAGTCAAACGGATTGTACATACCTACTTTATACAGGCTAAAGACTCTACTACAGTAAACATATGTAATATTTTTTTAACAGAAGAGAAGGAAGAATGTTTGATGGAGTTGCTTCTCTTTACCTTCATCTTCACATTATCATCATAAGCAGCTTTGTGAGATCATTGACTGTTCGAAAACCATCCCCAATATCTAATTTAAGCATGTTGGCAGAAGCCAAACGTTCCCTGCTTTGAAGAGTTTTTGTTACAATTTAGTTGTTTTCTTGTGTGTGCTTTTTCGGTTTTGTTCTGCAATGTAAAAATGGACAATGGACTTTCTTTCTACAGGCTTCTTATGTTGAAATGATTTGATTGAGGAATAGACTTCATGTTGATGTTGTCTCTCTCTCTCTGTGTGTGTGCTACCGGACTCTCCCAGGAAGCACCCGTCTCACATCAGTGTGGGTCCTGATCCCTCCCGGGTCCTGCTCATTAGGTGTGAGTGATCAGGACGCCTGCAGGACTCCTATCTTCATTCGCACCCTTTCAGAACGAGCTTTGATACGTGCATGTCTTCAGTTGTCTTCAGATTGTCTGGCCCATTTTACTTTTGCTTATTGAAACTCGCTATCATCTGCAACAATGTCAAGCGAGTGTGTCTCGCCCTTCTTTTCCCAGGATGTTTCCATTATTTATTTTCTTTTATTGTTTTCTCCACCACAGAGACACCGAAACAGGTCGTTGGCAGTACAATTTATCATATTTGCATTTTTGTCATATCAGCGCGCTGTTTGTGGTTCTACCTTGATATGAAAAGTGGCGCATGCATGCCGGCTATTATAAACGTTGGCTGATATTCGGGTGTTCTGTTGTTCTGCTTGTGGACAGGGTGGTACTTGTGGAGTCAAATTCTGTGCAGCCCTTAAGCTGTTTCCAGTTCCGAGACAACTGAACTTAGGGCCGTGAAAAGCCTTATAAACCAGAATTGAACCGAAGATACATGTTTTCTTCATAAACCTTATAATTTTTTTTACCCCCAAATGTTCGTTCATGCATGTCTCTCTTATGTATTCTCTATCTTTCTCCTTTTCCCCCCGGTCTATGGCAGGGATTAGCGCTCGCTTTTCAGACACTGAAGTAATGTGCTCAGCCCGTCCTTTTGGGTAATGGAAACCGTAACTTTTAAACTGTGTCTTATTAAAAAGCGTAATCTTGTTTTGACGGCACTCGTAGAACTGAAAACTGATCTCCAACCAGGAAATTAAAACAGCGTCCAAAGTGGCTCTTGGCTGAGAAACGTCTGTTTTTCAGCACCTGCACCACCTTATTCCTGCAAGCCTGTATTTCACTGGCGATCTTGCACTGCAAAACTGCTCAGAAGGGGTCTTGAGGACCGTGTTCATGGTGTGGCTGATGTATATGACGTATAGAAGCAGATATATGGTGGATCAGACACTGAAATTGAAAAGCCAGATGCTATTAAGAGAAGAAATGATTGGTTCTGTACCGAAGCCTGTTAGTCACATTAGTACAGACCTTGTCTCAGTCAATCTCAAGGTCTGTCACGTTCATGCAAAAGATATGCTGACTTCACCTTGATTATCTCTGTCACGTGTACTGAATGCATCTGTGCCATGTGATTTCCCCCTGCAGCTCTTCCTCACTGAAGAAGGGGGTCCCTGCTGCTGACTGACGTTTTTTCCTACACTTTTAAGTAATTCCACCAAATAGATATGTAAAGTTGCCAAAATAAATTTAGAATTAGAAATAATGATGCGATCAAATCCACCGAAGGCGGTAGGGTGGTAGAGACCTAGTGGGTAACACATTTGCCAATGAACCAGAAGACCACAAAGCCTTAGGTTAAAAGACCCCTCTTACGACCATTGTGTCCCTGAGCAAGATACTTAACTCTGAGTGTCTCCAGGGGGGACTGTCCCTGTAACTACTGATTGTAAGTCACTCTGGATAAATGCTGTAAATATAAAATGTAAATGTTTTCTTGCAATAGTGAAGATGGCAGTGCACTGGAATTCAAGACTAATGGTTGCTGATAATGTTCCCCTCTGCAGCCACTTCCAGCTACCTTGATCAATGACCTTGGCACATCTTTGATTAGCCATCTTTTCAGAAACATACAAGGAACAGGCCACAAAACAAGACTGATCAGTTAGCAAAATAAGTGAAGTCAGAACAGCCCAGCAGGAATGCTTCTTATTTTACATTGGACAGTAACGAGTCCAAGATTAAATTATGCTGCCAGGAGAGCCATCTTATTTTATTCTGCTTCTCCCACACTGATTGTTCTGTTCATCATTTTTCACTTGAATGTGTTGTAAGTTTTGTTTCATTCCTCTGTCTGTCTTTTGTTTCTCTGGAGGCTATTGTATGTTTCCAGGGTCAGACTCTGACGTCTCTGCATTGTTGAGTCTTCAGTTGAGGACAGAGACCCTGCCAGCTCCATCAGCCTCATCTGATAGCACAGACCTGAAACGGACACAAATGTGTCTGTGTGTGTCTGTAAATGTACACTCTCCTTCAATAATGACATTCTAGCTAATGAGGAGGAAGCATTCTCCTCCTGAAGGCTGAAGGCTGAGGACAGGCTTGCTACTTTGTTAACACTCGAATGATGTCAAAGACAGTCGGAGAATCCCACTTATTGTGTCTTTGGCCTGCTGCTATCAAGTGTTCTGTCCCCGATGAACAGTTTTTGGCAAGACGTCTGTCAGTGTCATTGTCCTAGAAAAGGCAGCAGTGACATCTACATGGATGTAAACAAAAGTCTTTAAAAACTTGCTAATGCCTCCAACAAACAACATTGTGTTTCATGACCAACCTCAAATGAAATTGGAGATAAGTAATAAAGATAATTTTTGCTTGAACTGGTTGAGATTCATGTTTTCACTGTGTGTGTGAGACCCAGATACGTATTAAGCAGTTATGGATGGTGAGTGAGTGATGATGGGGTGTGTGATACATGTATAACGCAACTAATGCAACTAATGATCAGTCCTAGAATTGAACACTGAGAGATGAAATAAACACACACACACACACATGCAAGCATACTTATATACATGTGTGTGATAAAACAACAATTTCAGGTTTTGCAGTGTTATTTCAATGAGACCCATTTTCATCACATCCTCCAGCTTTCTTCATGGCTTCCTCCATCCTTCAATTATTCTGCCCAGTACAAATTACATACAGAGAACACTGCCATGACAATGACAATATTATCCTCTACTTGTTGCTAATGATGCTTTTCTACATTTTGAAAGAAATTCGGTAGACCACAAGCACATTACTAAACGATATTCTTCTCTTTTTCTGCCATTACTGTCAATGTCATAACAGGAAGCAGGTTATTGGTCATATAGAATAGCATTGCTGGGAATGGGTGTGTGTTTGTGTGTGTGTGTCTGTGTGTGAGCGAGAAAGATAGATAGATAGAGATAGAGAGAGAGAGAGAGAGAGAGAGAGAGAGAGTACTTGGTAACAGTTTGAAGCACTTTTCTACAAAACACTCCCCAGGCCGGAATCAGCCGCTGGTTGCAGCAGAGGTTTTGGGGTCGCGTGTAGACGCTGTACAATGTGCCTGTGGCCTGTGAGATGAAGAGCCCTGCTTTGGGAGTCCGATGTGTGGTTAGTTCAGTCCTCTGATCCCACGCTGATAGAGCATCATCATCTGGGAGCCATTTTGGTGTCCCCCCTGTTATTACGCGCAGACAGCTCTAATTTTAAAACAGGGGACCGGGGTTGAGACATGGTCCTATGTCATCCAGAACATACCACCACCACCGATCTGTGTGTGTGTGTGTGTCTTGTAGAGAGGGAATTTGTGGAGACATTATTTTTAGCTTCCAGGTCTGTCATGTTCCACTACCTTCTTGCAATAATAAAACCATCATGCGTCTTCTAATGTGAGCATGCAAACAGGAGTTCCTGTTTCTCTGACTCTCTTTTCATATGTCTTTGCTTCTTTCTTGGTGGTGACCACAAACACTTAAGGAAACGTCTCCTTGTAATGTTGGTTTGTGTGTGGGTTCTTCTTGCTCCCTGTACTTAAGTGAGTAAAGGAATTACTCAGCTTTTAAAACTAGTTCCTGTTCTTGAGGTCTTCACTTAAAAAACACTAAACACACTAATCCCGCAGGAACCCAGCTGTATACATATCACCATCTAACTGGGAGTACACAGCACTATAGTAATTTACTCTGTACTATACTACACTAGTAGCATGCATCTTCCAAAGGTCCATGCAGTGTAGCCGCTGTATATGAAGAATGGGGTACCGTCATCATTCAAAAACTTGACTCCTGTGAATGATCTTTCCCTTCGATTGTGTAGCTGCTTCGTGTCTGGCACAGTCCTCTGTCCTAATCCTTTTGCACAGTATCAGTACAGGTCAGCTTTAATCTCATCCACTGCATTGCTATTCTAATTCTGTTGATTGAACAATTAGATGTTGATAGTATTGATAATTTCGAAATGTATTGTCATTAAATATTGAATTTAATTGTTGACAACCAGAAACAAGTTTCATGTGCTACATATGTGGTCAGTACACTTGATTCTGCAGTCTGTAGTAAAATCCATAACTTTCCAATGCGATTATTATCTATGATTATCTTTGTCATGTGATTATTATTGTCTTCCCTGTGTTGGTATGGGTTAATAGTTTTGTTTCTGAAAACATTGTAACAAGTTGTTACATTTGGAATGTAATGACAACCTTGTATGGAAGAGGCAGATGCATTGTGGGGTGGGACTAATAAAAGAGGAGCTCCCTACTCCACACACACATAATTTATCTTGCTTGCAACGTGACATCATAAAGAACACATACCAGATATTTGTCATTGTGTACAACCTTTTAACTTTAATGGTGAAAGCAGAAAAATACTGTAAAATAAATTAGATTAAAAAACATAGCCACAAGCACATTTGATTTGTACAACAAAGCAACATATTGATATCTGGATCTCCATATATACAGAATAAAAAATATATTTTTTATTCTTAGTCCACTATTTTCAGTGTCAATTCATGATAACGTTAAACAAATACAACATTTCTCATTCTTTCCAAATGTTTTTCACACGTTGTTTTTTTCTATTTGATGTGATTTTTTCCTGTAATTAGCCAATTTTTACTGAATTGAAATGAAAATGTGACATTGCACAGTGGTACAGTGTGATGAGGATGAAAGTATATTCTTATTTTAGTAAAATATGATGTTGAGAATCATTGAGTAATATTAATCAATGATATCTTAAATCTACCTCTTAAAACTTTTCATTTTGTTCTAAATTGGCAACTGTCCGCTGTACCACTGAAACTGTAAATTCCATTTCCCACAGTGCAGCAGTGCAGCATGGGAAATGGAGTTCATGGGGAGTTTTCTGATGGAGCCTCAGAAACGGAATTGGCAAAATCAACTCTTTGGTATGGAATTAGAATTCTGTAACATCATGGAATGGAATACTTTAAACTCAAAATAGGATTTATGTTTTTTTTTTATCTTGTCTATGTTTCTTTGTGATTTCAGCATATAGCTATGATCGATCGTAAGTGCCCTTTCCTTAAAAACTGTGGCTAGGCTAATCAGAATTTTGTTATAGTGCAAACTGTAAACGTTTGGAACGTTTCTTTAAAAAAAAAAAAAACATTAAACAGTAAAATGTACAATAATAATATTAATAATAATAAAAATAACAATAATATAATAATTATGTATACAAATGTTTGGTTCCAGCAGCTGGTCAAACTTCTTTCAAGTATCTCTCGACAATAGCAAACACTCACACAGGCACCAACACGCCGATATGCTCAACCACACACGTGTACTGTACACACACAAACACACACACACACACACACATACGCACATATACACAAAGGAAACATTTAAAATGTGTCTTACAGGTCTTCCTCTTTTCTCTTTTTTTGTGTTTGTTTTGAAAAAGTAAACAGATAAAAAAAAAAAACTAAAACACATGAATGAAACGTAACTCGTAATACTTGACATGGTTGCATAGTTTCGAGATTTCTCAGGCACCTCAGCGTTCTGGTGTCCCTTCTTGCAGCCCGTACACATGATGACTGCATCACAACTGGGTCACATAAATATTTTTCATATCGTCTTCGCTTGCTTTTGTAATAAAAATATATTATGTATTCATTTTTTGTTTTTTTTTCTGAAAGTGCCACAGAGACTACTCTGAGTCAGCCATTCGATTTGGCAAAGACCATCTACGACTGTCGAGAGCGAGAAAAAAGCCTCTTTCTTCTTGTTTGTGAGTTTCGGGGAGAGACGGAGGGAGAGGGGGGAGGGATTTCCCACGTTCCTTCATTTTTTTTTTTGGTCTCCCCGTGTGTTTGTTCCCCTGCCGGAGCCCTCTCGGCTCCTCTCTCCTCCTCTCTCCGCGGCTTCTTCTGTCTATTAGTTCCTTCCCCTCCTGTGCCGGCTGCTCTACGAGCAGCCACACTCCTCCACCACCATGTTCTGGATGTCCTTCTTCACGATCTTGTGCTCCTCGTTGTAGTAGAGCATGGACATGGCGCGCAGTCGCGTGGGCACGCAGCACGACTTGATGTTGGTGAAGGGGCTGTAGCCCCGGATGCGGTAGTGGCTGATGACGGTGGAGTGGAAGGACAGCGAGGAGCCGGTGATGCTGGCCACATTGCTGGGGCAGTCGCCCTCGCAGTAGTTGGCGTGGTATCCGGAGGGCGCGATGATCCAGTCGTTCCAGCCGATGTCCTTGAAGTTGACGAAGAACTGGCGCTTGCAGCAGACGCGCACCTTCCCGTCGCACTCCAGGCCGCGCTTGCGGCGGCGGTGGGACAGGCCCGCGTCGTCCACCTGCCGGACCACGGCCATGAGGAAGGGCCGATGGGACTGCTCGCGCTCTCCGGCCCCGGCCGACGTCACCAGGACCGGGGTGGCGCCGACGTCGGCGCACTGCGGACACGAGACGCGGAGCTCCAGCGCGCTGCTGCTGCCGGCCAGCAGGGCCTGCACCGGCGACGAGACGGGGAACGTGTGCCAGCCACTCCGCCGGGTGTCCACCATCTTCTCCGCCAGGAGCACCTCGGAGTTCCCGTGCTGCTCCTGCTGTTGGAATAGCTGTATGGTGACTTTGGCCCGGCTCCGGTTGGTTTTGGTGAGCTTGAGGAAGAGCCAAACGTTGGCCTGCTCCACCAGCGACATGTCGCTGCCCTCCCTGGAGATGACAAAGTTGATGAAACCTGGGGCTTTGCCTAAGAGACAAAGGTAGAGAGAGAAGGAGAGATTAGTACCACAAACATGACTCCTATCTGCTGCCTCATGCCATGGACGTCACTGACCACATCTGAGTGGACTGTGGTTAGGGTGTGGTGACACAAGTGCAACAGCATTGCATGCTAGTTAAAAAAAAGGTGATGTAATCACTTTCCCAGTAGTAGCTTAGTTTCAATAATTCAAAGCAATTTTACTAGATCAGAAATGAAGTCACGTCTCTTGCCGTAAGAAGAAAACATTGCAGACTTGACGTTCAGACATTGGTTGAGACACACTGAATCATGAATCACACACACACACACACACACACTCACACACACTCACCAGTCACAAGCTGTTGCTGTTCATACTGAAAAAAATGTTGCTCCATGAATAATGAAAGCTTTACTTATTTAATAAGTACCTCAGGCACCGTGGTCTTAAAAATACAGTATTTTGCTGTAGAAAGCACAGCATATGCCAGTGTAGAACATTGCATGTGTTCCTGTAATCCCAGCCCGCATCACCCAGTCACCGTTACACAGGGGCAGTGGTGGCCTAGCGGTTAAGGAAGCGGCCCCGTAATCGGAAGGTTGCCGAGTCCCGATCTGTCAAGGTGCCACTGAGGTGCCACCGTCCCCACACACTGCTCCCCGGGCGCCTGTCATGGCTTCCCACTGCTCACCAAGGGTGACGGTTAAATACGCAATGACAATCATGTCACCTTCACTTCATTTCAGGACGTTATCGGTGAAACGATCAATGGTACTCTGCCCACGAAATGAAATGTTCCACCTCTTCTAATAGCATGTGCAAAATGTGCCTTTTTACCATGCAACATGCTTGGTTGAGTTCCTGTAGTTCCCAGTTAAAAGACTGTAATTAGTAGCAGGAGTAGCAACCGTGGATTTAATAAAAAAAAATGGAACCCAGACTACACAGAGCCTGTTCATTCCTGACTCTCGATTTCCTACAGACTGGCTGAGGTAATAATGGGAAGATTTCCCTGGGCCTGGGAGCGAAGGAGGTGGACTGAGGAGGTGTTTTATGCAGCGTGCTGACAGCTCCCTGCTCCACACATTACCCTGCTGGTGTCCGGTGATGGACCACATTGCTTCCATTTTTTCCTTCTTTTTCTCTACTGTTCGAATGTTGTCTCGGCGATGGTGGCCTGCTAACATTTTGGCTGCTTCCTGCTTCTGTAACATGACTCAAGCGCACAGCAGAGGGTTCTGGAAAACTTCATATCCCAGGTCATTCTCATCTTTTTTTTTTTTTTTTTTTTTTTGGAAATCCCGGGCTTTTTAACCAAGCAGGCCTCCAACACGCCAGGCTCTCCTGGAGTTCTGTTTCCAACATTTCTGGCAGCCAGTGTGCCGGTTTGGCAGCGGATCTTTAAAATGCAGTATTTGGGCTGGTCGTTCTGTGACCTCTTATTAAACCGACACCTTGTGTTTTGTCTGGAGAGGCGAGCGTGGAAGTGATATTGAGCAGTATCTCTCAGAGCTGATTATAAACAGGCAGAGTTGATTTCTCTGGCTCTCTACCGCAGAGAAGGACCGGGAAGAAAGCAAAAAAAAAAAAAAACATCCTCGCTGAGCTATTGCTCCAAGAGAGTCATTTCTGCGCGTTGCTGCATTCAACAATATTCAACAGTTTATACTTTACCCTGACCGTGCCCCGACTCAGCAGTGATACACGCTGTGTGCTTACCATATTTTTTTCTGGAATAACAATTGCGTCAGTGCATTTGGGTGTGTGTAATGAGTGAGTGTGTGTGTGTGTGTGTGTGTGTGTGTGTGTGCGTGTGCATAAACCCAGATCCATTGGGTCTACCCATCTGTCCAAACAGAGGCAAGCTTCACAAACGGGGGGCCTGAAAAAAGAGAATGGGCCACTCCAGTGGTGTGGTGTGCACATTGTGTGTCCTTTAAGCGGGGCTTTGTGAAAGAATGGCTGGCGTTCAGCGCCGGCTGAGCTGAACAAACCTCATGATGCCCAGGACGAGGCGAGGGGCCCTGGCCTTCAGAGCAGAAAAGGAGCACTTCGTCTGAAGTATGAGTGTGTGTGTGTGTGTTTTGGGGTGGGGTGGAGGGGGTGGCATGGTGTTGGACCAAAGAGGCATTTAATAATCCCCCAACAATAAACACCAATTTAACTGTGAGAGGGACGTTTACACAGCTGTCCCGCATACAATGATGGAAAATAACATTTACACATTCCACCCCCTCCGACCGGCCAACACCCCCCCCCAGAAACGGGCTTCTTTCAGTACAGGAGTGCGCTGGGTGTGGATTTGTATGTTGCCGTCTGTTGGTATGTGTATGTGTGTGTGTGTATCACCTGTGTAATTCTGTCTCTCCTAATATGATTTGGTTTGATTTATTGAGACCCACAGTCATTAAACATCATTCAGGCAGAAAGAGCCGCTTGGATTTGCTCTGCATTGTTGCGAGACCCGCCCATCATCCTTCAACTCTGAGGTGTGTTTGTGTAGCCCTTCCACAAATGTGTTGATTGTTCTGATTAAAGGGGCCAATTGCGATCAAATGCATTACAGCCTTTTGAATAAAAGGAGTTTAGTGGCACTAACTTGCTGCTATTATGGTTTAATAAACCAGGGCTATGGCTCGTCTCAATCAGTAATAACCTAACCACTGACTAGCATTTGGCCATTAAAGAACATAAGGTCACAAAGGAGACATTTTGTTAATGTGATGTTAACTATTTTAATTAAACCACTCTATTCGTGCTTTCTTGGCCACCCCAGCCACTGAATATGCAGGTTATGGTGTATTTGTTGGTGCTGGTCCCAAGCCTGCTACAGAAAGGGCATCCAGCATAGAACTTTTGCCATGTCGATTGTGTGGACAACTGTTTGATCCGCTGCAGCGGCCAAAGGACGAGGAATTGTTGTTCGTGTGGAAACCCCTACACCATGAGTATAGAGAATATAGAGAGTAGAGGATAACTGAGACGGAAGGTCTGCTCGTAAATTACCGTGTCTTGTACTGACTGGAGTGGAAGAAGTTTGAATTAGAGCTGTAAATTTGTATAATTTCAGTTGGGCTTGGGTCAAGTCGGGTCAAGTCGGGTCAGGTCAGGTCAAGCTTGTGTGGTACATGAGTGGTCAGCAAACACAAACTTTTGGTCTATAATACTTATAGTCCCTGTATCATTTCCATATGATTCACTGCTTGTAAATTTGTTCCGGTGATTGGTTGAAGTGTTTTGCATGTTGTAAATTAGTTTTATTAAATGTTTTTGTATGAAATATGAATTAAATGAATTCGATTTGCAATTCTCAGCTGAAAATGGATGCTGAGGCGGTGAAACGGAGGCCAGCCTCTGGTTATTTATGTTTTAAACCCGCTCATTTTGCTGCTCATTTCCTATCCTTCTTAGGTGCTCGTATTGTGCACAAAGAAAGGCTGGCTTTTAAAAAGCTGGTTGGATTCTGTCAGGCTCGGGCTGGGCTCGGGTCGAATTCCGTCAGTCTTACAGCTCTTGTAAGGAGGAAGCAGGTATGGTGCATAAAAGCCCTTAGTCAACCCTTATAGGCTTGTTTTCTTCAGAATTTAAAAAAAATCTCATATGGGTCTGAGAATTAAAATGCATATGGTAGAGTCTTATTTATCACTGGTAAAACATTGCCCACTGGTAGCTGAGTGGTGAAGACCAGTGAAACGCCGTAGCATGTTCTATACCAGTTCCTGTTCATAAAATGCAGACTTGACCCATAAAGAACGAGGCATAAAAACGAAGGACTGTTTACTTTGTCGAGTACATGCCAGTCGGTTTCGCGGCATATTGCCTCAGTATGTAGACTAAACTGTGAAATAACGGGCATGGTTTTATACGGTGCCTGAGGCACAATTACTGTTTGTTTGTCCTGGCGCGTGTGTCCTCTGGGAATAAAGCAGACTACTGATAACTACTCGTGATCCGTTCATTAAAAAGAAAAAAAAGAATGCAGAAGAGAGCCTGGAGTTTCCCATCGGACCATCTCAGCACCTGGGAGCCTTCAGGAAACGCTCAGTGCAGGGAGTCCAGGAAAGAAGCTGATTCTGATCCAGATGTACTCTGACCACAAACACACATACACACACTCCATAAAGGTCATTCAGCACCCTTCACATGCTTACTTCCTAGACATGGTGGTAGTTCACACACACACACACACGTTCTTAGATGCTCTCTTGCCGTGATGTAGCACTTGGAAAGAGATGAACCACTCGCGGTGGGCCTGATTTACGGTGCTGTCCAGCTGCAGTTGTCACCGGCGGCAGAAGCAGAGCCTCACCAGCAGCGTACCCATGTGGTTTAGGCCAAGTGCTCTCCCGGGAAACGGCAAAGCAGCGGGGGGAAAATTACGGCCCACTCCCACTTCTAACCTTTCCCATTTGTGCAAAGGAGACTCCGAGTCGCACTCAGCTCGGCGCGGGAGAATACGATCCGGCAAGATGAATAATACCAGCAAACAAGGAGATTAATGCCCTCTTGTTTTGTGGGTTGTTGGGGGGGGGGACTTTGGTGGTTTCATGTCATCTTCTTCATCAGCTTCAACAGTTTCTGGCCAAAAACAGTAGTCTAGACCCCCCTCCGTCTCACACACACACACACACACACACACGCACAACAGTACTCATAACTCACTCCCACCAATGAGCTTTCAACAGAGAATCGTCTCACAACGAGATGACGAATGAGATCTGGACCTTCCCTCCATCAGAAACAGACCCTGGTCCAGCGTGTCCAGGGGGCCAGCTGCCAGGGAGCCCCGGTAACCGGCAGCAGCAGGGAAGGAGGCGTCGTGCTCATCTGCATTCCTGACACTGCGGCTGCTGAAAAACCTGGACTCTGACATTTAGGAGATCAAATATAGAGTCTTGCCAAATATAGAGTATGCAAATCCTTGACCTTTAAGATCCGGCTCGCATTAGCCGTGTCCCCTAAAGATGTTTACCTGGCCGTGACTTCAGCCTCACAAATATTTTAACATAAATCTTCCTGCCACTGTTGTCCAACGTTCGAATAGAGCAAGTCCTTAATGGGATCGTTGACGGATATCATAAAACTGCAGTCGCGCACGGCACAGCACACTCACTGACACGGACGAAACCAAACACTTGCAGACAAAGTGCCATCCAATTTATGGGGGCATAAAGCACGCAAGACTGAAGAAGGCAAGACTGCAGATTTCTCTACAGTCCGTGACAAGTCCTGGGAACTCAGGCGCTCCCGTCCACCTCTTTCCCCAGCGAAACGCGGGCCTCTCGACGCTCGTTCTCAAGGCACCCGCTAGATTATTTTTAATGTTGCTGCTCTGATATTATGGGAAAATTGTTCCGTTTTTTTTTTTTTTTTTTCTTTCTGCCAACGTCTCATGCCTGTGTTTGATAAAGATACATTTCTGACTTTATGTTACCAGCTTTTATATATATGTATATATATACACACACACACACACACACACACACACACACACACACACATACATTATCAGCAACAATTAGTCTTGAGTTTTAATATGCTGTAGTCATTCCAGTTGCACTGAAATTATTTTTAACTTGTACAAAATGAATTTCACACTCATTTTGTAACGTAACAAGACTTTCCTTATGGTTTTAACCTTGTGGGAACCAGCAATATTTCTTAGTATCTTAGTTAATGTGTTGCTGTCTATTTGAGGTCTGGTCCCCACTAAGGTACACACACAGAACGACGCACGTTCACGTTTTGTAACTCTTGAGTGTCTCATCTTGAAGTGGCGGCTCAAGGGTTCGAGCCAAACATTCTAAAATGAAGACTCTGGCAGCCAAACAGAGGATAAGAAACGTCGCTATTCCCTCACATTTCTACACTTATTCACGTATTTCCTGGTGTTGGATGAAGCGTGTTAGCCCAGTTAGAATCGCAGTGTAAATTAGAGGACATTGTGATGCATGTTAAACATTTCAAGGCTGTTCCTGGCATTAACATATAACACAAACACATGATGATGGAACAGGAACATAGAACAGAAGCTAAATAACTAAATGTAACTGTGGGGCAAGGAATCAACACCATCATGCAGCATCTGAGCAAAATAATCAAATGTTTAGCTCCAAAGAGGCCACAAAACTGGTCAGTAGGAGGACTGGAGCCTGAAGTACTCATCATGATCTAAAAACGGGCATGTAAATTATTACCCTGGGTATTAACGGAGAATCATTTTTGGACAGATCACTGCGCAAAGTTCTCTGCAGTTCCCCCTGGCGGCGCTCGGCGGAACTGCAGCGTCCGCTGCGGATCGATCGGTCGCGCCGATCCGGAGCGTCCCGCAGGTAGGACTCTCTGAGTCTTTTTTTTTTTTTTTTTTTTGGCAAATTCTTAATCGATTCGTGTAATGAACAGTCGGACTGCAGCGCGTTGCGCCCTCGGTGGTGACAGATGACAGATGACAGTTCAGACGCGTCCCGAGCGCGCCAAAACTACAGATAAACAGTTGCTATAGGTGAACGTTCCAGCGTCGTGAAGTAAGGTCTAAGTGTCTTGATAACCCTTCACCTCCACCAGACTACAAGAATGCGAGCAAAGTGTGAATGTTCTACATGCATCAACAAGAGGCTCCTGTTTGGTGTAGAAATGACTTTTCCCTCCAGATGCACACATCTGTTGAGTGACCCCGCACACTTGTCACCTTCCCTTTCCAGCCCATGTCCCCCCCTCCCGGCCGAGGACCCCGCAGGACTGTCAGGTCCTCATCTCCCGAGGACCCGGGAAGCTGCCTACCTTCAAACGCTCTTTGTTGAAGAGCCCGCCGCGTTCTCCCCCTCTGCTATTTCTTACTCCCACTCTGTTTGTTGCTCCCACTTCACACAAGTGCTTTTCCGAACATCCAGGAGTCAGCGCTCGACAGCTCCAGGCTTTTTCACAGATAATTAGCGATTCTTTAAAGCAGCAGGAGGTTATTAGGGACCCGGGGGGAGGAGAAGAGGGTGAAAAATGGCTCCCTGCTTTTGGTTCCCGTGTGTGTGTGTGTGTGTGTGTGTGTGTGTGTATGAAATGGAGTTCAACAGGTTTCCTTGAAAGCCTTTGGGGCCGCAGGTGTAATTAAGTGTGTGCTGTAAGCGACCCCCTCCCTGAGAACGTGTGGTTTGTAAGAATGGGGCTTCAGACACACACAGCTGCAGCTGGTACTCACACACACACACACACACACACACACTGTGGACTCACCGGCCTCAGCGAAGGTGATTATCTCCGTTTGCTCTGCCGAGTCGTCGTCGGCCCGCCCGTGGCCCTCGTCCTCGATCTGCACGCTGCCGTCCTTGGCCACGCGGCCCACGTGCAGCTTGCGGATAGCATTGAGCAGCGCGGCGCGTGGTACCGGGTGGGTGATGTTGGGCCTGGCCGGCAGGTGGAGCATGTTCAGGATGTGCTTCTTCACCGCCTCAACCATGTCCTGCTGGGCGCCCTCCTCCGCCGCCCCTTCCACCTCTTTCCGGAACCTGGCCAGGGCGCAGGACGGGCAAGTGTCCGAAGCCCTCGAACCCGGGGGCTGGGGCGCAAGCTGGGCCTCCGTGCTCCTGGAAGCCAGCGAGGAGCAGGCCAGGAGCAGCAGCGTCCCGCTGAGGAGCGGCAGTGGGGACATCCTGGAGCGTGGGGGACAGGCGAGGACACGGGAGGTGGAGGTGCAGGGTTGGCGGTGCTGGTGCCGGCTGGAGCTGGGTGGCATGCAGGTCTCTCGCTCTCTCACACGCCAGCACGAGAGTACATATTAAACTACAAAAAAAACTTAAGTTCCCTTTTGGCCTCCCGAAAAAAGTCTTAAAACTTAAAAGTCTTGAAACGGAATGAGAGCAACACCAAAAAGTTCTTCAGAAGTGGAAAAAAAACCAAGTGGATAATCCCTGGTTTAAAAACAGGCAAGGACATCAGACGGCCATGGGGTGTTTGGAGGAGAGCTTGGAGAAGAGAAGAAGTTTTGCAGGAGATGCTGCCGTGGAGTCCTGGAGAACTTTCTGAGTGGAGAGATGAGGGGTAGGTGGCGTTGCTGTATTGGAGCTGTGGGACTGCTCTCTCCGGTTTTGTGGAAGTGGGCAGGGCTCTCTCTCGCCGTGTCTCTCTCGCTGATCTCCTCTCTCTCCCCCTCGCTCTCTGTTTCTGTACTTCTCCGCTGTCTCTTACTGTAATTATACTTCTCTTCCTCCTCCCTCCCTCCATCATAGCTCCAGCCCTCCGTCTTCTGACTCATTTGCTTCTTCCAACTTCTCTACTGGTAGTTTTTTTTTTTTTTTCAGTGATTGTTCTGCGTCACTCCAGAACGCCGTCAGTCGGGGGGGATCCAGGCTTTTCTGGGTTTTTTTTCCTTTCCTGCGGCATGACAAATTGTTGTCTGAGGATCCTGTCTGAGTTCAGGTCTCGCGTCTGAACTCCTCAACCCTGTTCCTGTGGAGCTCCTCCTAATGTTTTAACGAGCTACGTGTTCAGCAGCAGACGTGCCTGAAGTTCAACGCTTGCTGTGGGTTGATAGGCTGATCCATCTCTCTTTTTCACTTGTATGTGCAAAAAAAAAAAATCACATTACACATTTCATCTTCTGCACTTTTTGTAGATTCTATAGGAAGTGCCAGGGACTTCCTGTTTAGGACGTTGTGGTCGGATGTCTGGGATTGCCAGTGACATCAGTGATTCGGCGGTGACCCCCCACCCTGGGAAGCTGGCCCTTTTCCTAACGTAACTGCATAGTCATGCGAAGTCAAACGTAGACAACTACCAAATATGACGTGAGATTTGACCAGGGTCTCATTACTCATATTGGTTTTTTTCCTGGCATGATCAGCGACGACTTCGAAGCCCAAAAGTTGTTCATGTTTATTTGGAGAGTACGTCAAAGAATAATACGTGTTATATTATGAATTTCTTGTTCCATTTTTCTCGGTTAATCAATAAAATGACCATAAGATGTGTGTGAAATAACGTATGTGTGTGTGTGCGCGCACCCGTCAGTCAATCAGTCCTGAATACCTGCCCATCCAAGTCAGGTGTAAAGCTGCACCTTTCCCAGGATTCCTCCGGTATCGGGAGGGACAGGGGTTCAAACGCGCACAGGGTCCTCCGGGCTGAAGTCCCTTCAACCATTTCTGTTCAACACTGCCCTCATGTGGCAGCAGCGGCCAGCAACACCAGTCGGCATCCGGTGGGCAAGCAGAACTCGCCACGGGCCCCGGCCTGCTCTGGAGATTTCTCCTGTGAGAACCAGCAAGACAATTTCCCTCACAGCGGAAGGGACAAGGGGGGGTGTGCAGGGCAGAGTGATATCCGGACGCCGAAAGAAGCAAGCAAGAGTCGGACGGAGCGAGCCTCACGTGCAGGTTTTCCGCGTTCTGTCCGCCCCCCCCTCGTCACTCCCCTTTCAGGGTGCACGCAGTGGAGCTGTCTGCCCTTCAGCACTGCATTAAAACTGAGGAGGAGAAGGATCAATAGAGCGTCAGTTCCACGACTCACCCTTAACACAGTTCCTTAATTCAACCTGACCAATTTGTGCTTTTTGTGTTTACTACCATCTGGATTCAAATGACAAAAGCCTTTGGTTGGTTAATTGCAGCATTCATTTCATGACGTCATGTGGTCTGATGAGTCCAGACTGACCCTGTTCCAGAGTGATGGGTGCATCAGGGTATGAAGTGATGCAGTCATCATGCATCGTCCCTATTGTACAAGTCTGTGGGGACAGTGATATGATCCGGCCTCGCATCGCTTGGTCAGGTCTGGGGCATATTCCGAGATTTATCCAGATTTAAATGGGAAAGGATGGTTCAGGGAGCAGGCATGGTTTTCATCACAGATTCTAACCCTACTGAGGAATTTCAGGATGTGCTGGAGCAGACGTTTGGCAGGGTTCCTCTCTCTAACATCCTCACCTCGAAATCTTGGTGAAAAATTTATACAACTCGGGACAGAAATAAACGTCGTGTCCACATCTCCCTCCGTAGTGTCTAGAGCTGAGAGGAAAGCAAGGGATTGATTTCTTTTCTCCAGATGTGGACTTTCTACCACGTTTCTCCTTCCTTTTTACCTACCATTGATTTCAAAAGCTCCTCATTCCTGCTCTCTGCTGCCTATTTAGTGGGAAAAGCTCACATGAGAAAAGTCGTGTGTTCATTGTTGCTGCGGCCATTGTGGAGCATATATAGGATTAAGCTGGTTTAATGTTTGATTTAAAATTTTCCACATACGGCAAGAAATACTACTGAATAGGACACAAAAAAAAGAAGCATCAAAATATCTAGAAAGTGTCTTTTCACGGGTGTCCCCAGCATGTATTCTCAAGCGGTCTCAGTTCTTCACATTATCGGTTTGGTTTGTTGATCCTCGAAGGCCGCAGTGTGTGTGTCGGAGCTCTCCAGACGCTCTAGTTAATTCATATTTCAGCAGGCCTGTGTGACAGTCTCCAGCTTGGTCATTCCACATAGTTGGACATGACACAAGTGACCTTAACTGACACGGCAAGCCGACATCTTGGAAAATCTGAGACTCGGCCTTGAGGAAATGCCCATCCTGCATGGAACACGTCTTTATTAATACTGTTGCGTGCCATTTCTTGCAGTTTATTTACAAGTGTCGCTGCATATATGACTTGGATGTGAGTGCAGTGTAGTGATTTGGGAAACAGGCTTCATACCAGATCGTCATACCAGATCCAAATTACTCTCGGTTGCCATGCATCTGTTTCAGTGCTGCTTCGCCAAGGAGAAGACATGAAATAGCAGAATTATCATTTATAAGGCCACAATGTGTTGAGATCAAACCGGGGTATTTAACATATGTAAGCTAAGTATAAAAACGACCATTAAATTCATTTTTTTAATTAATTTTAATTCATATATTTTACAGAGTGAAACATTGCCAGAGATATTTTGGAAATGCTCCATAAGACACAGTGCACAGGATGTGTTCAGGGACATAAATCTTTCTAGTTTAAAAATTTGAATTGTTAACTAAAAGTGTATATTTGGTTTGGTAGTGGACATGACATTTGTGATGTCCGTTTATGATTCCATGAATATGTTTTATGAGGAATCCAGGGGGAGGGCACAAGTTGTTTCTATGGTGTATTGAAGTATAACCACAAGCATTTATTGACAATTACATCACGTTTATGCAAAGAGTCAATAGTTGCAGTGTTGGTCATTGCTTGGTCAAGACCTCTGCAATTCACTGGCATGCTGCAATAGACGTCTGGGTCAAATCCTGACTGAGGGTAACCATTCCTTCATAATCAGTACTTTGTTTGTCAGAAGTTGTTGGTTTTCGATTGGATTAAGGTCTGGGGAGTTTCCTGGCCATGGACCCAAAATTTCAACGTTTTGTTCCCACATTGTGAAGACATTGTTCTTCACCAACCTGTTCTTGGATGGTTGGGAGAAGTTGCTGTCGGAGGATGTTTTGGTACCCTTCTCTATTCATGGCTGTGTTCTTTGGAGGGGCAGGCCAGTGCTTAGCCCACTCCCTTGCATGAGAAGCAGCTCCACACATAAATGGTCTCAGGATGCTTTACTGTTGGAACAAGACTGGACTGATGGTAGCACTCACCTTTTCTTCTCCGGACAATCATTTTTCCAGATGCCCCAAACAATTGGAAAGGGGGTTAATCAGAGAAAAAGATTTTACCCCAGTCCTCCGGGGGTTAATCCTTGCACATTTGAGAATATCAGTCTGTCCTTGATGTTTTACTTGGAGAGAAGTGGCTTCTTTGCTGCCTTTCTTGACACTCAGACCATCCTCCAGAAGTCTTCGCTTGACTGTGCATGTAGATGCCCTCACACCTGCCTGCTGCCGTTCCTGAGCAAGCTCTGCACTGGTGACACCCCGACCCTGCAGCTAAATCATCTTTAGGAGACGGTAATAGAATAAAGAATTAGGGTGTGCGAGAGCTGTCAATCATTATCAAATGTATTCAAATTAAAAGTTCACTGTAGAAACTAAAGAAAGTTCTTTTAATATTAATGCAAAACAGAAATATAAAATTCAAAAGCTTGTGGCTGGTAGGGCAGTGTGTGATTTGTCATTTTCTCCCCCCAAACATGAGCCAAAT
The DNA here is from genome assembly GCF_900700375.1 of Denticeps clupeoides. Taxonomy (NCBI): domain Eukaryota; kingdom Metazoa; phylum Chordata; class Actinopteri; order Clupeiformes; family Denticipitidae; genus Denticeps; species Denticeps clupeoides. The sequence goes on from NC_041708.1 coordinate 19,716,458, forward strand.
AGGAAGAAAGATCAGGGAGGAGAGTGAAAAAGGAAATGATGGCGTGGCCTTCGTGTGGAATGACTACCTGTCAGGAGGCACCGTCTCAGTGCTCTGTAGTGTTAGTAATGCCTCACTGTTTATGCATATGGCTGAGGAAGAGGAGGCATGGAGAATGAGGGGGAAAAACAGACGAAGTGGTGGGAGGTGGATCTGTTGCACAGCTGTGTGACAGGCGAGGGAACCCAGACAGATTTTTAAAAATCTGTTTCCAAAAAGCCAGTGGCTCCATGACAAGCTTCTTCCACACACACACACACACACACACACACACACACACACAAACACACACACATACATACTTCAAGGTCATAAGCTATTTGAAGCAAATAAACCGTCTCTTGTTTCGGGCTGAGTGTGTGGGGGAGGTGTGTATGCATCTGAGACAGGAAGGTGTGTCTGTTGTGAGAGTGTGTACATTTTAAAAAGTCATTTATTTTAATAGCATGCCTCACTGCTGAGTCACCCTCATGGCCAGCCCATGAATCCCGTGTTGTTTGTGGACGTCTATCAGAAGTGGCTTTTCTCTGCTTTCCGCCCCGGTTTCCTTTGGCATTAATCTTTATTATGTTTGTGTCTGTGAGCTGCACTGGACTGATTGGAAATATTTCCTGACGGTGTGTTATTGCAAACAGTAAAATGTTCACCCACTCAATATTGACACACGCCCACCAAAAGCAAAAGCTCTCCCAGGACCACACATGAGGATCCCCCTGTGTATGACAGTAAACCCGTGCTCTTTAAAGGGGGAGAAAAAAACAACCGAGTGCTCATAAGTCCCACCACGCCCCAGACCTCCACCTCCAGATGTATGACTCTGCAGAAGGACCCGGTGAAAAGGGCTGAATCATGAATTCGGGGCCCCGGCTGGAGGAGCGAGCGGCTGGGACGGTGAGTCCCTGTCTGGGTCAGGGCTTCCGCAGCCCTCATGCCCTCAGGGGACTGACTCAAAATATGGGAGTCACACATAGTGTAGGTAGACCAGTCTGGAACATCACATGACCAGTATTCCTTTCTTTTATTGCTTCATTCGGTGTATAAACAGACTGAGAGTGAAACGCTGTAGTTGACAAAAGGGTTCAGGCTATTAATAGATTGTGATAACACCTCTGCGTTCTTCTACATGGAAATTGCGATGAATGACTAAAGTGTAGGTGGGATTTCCCGCGTTGACATCAGTCGTCATTTGCTGCTTTATGTCATTCCGTTGTAAGTGATGACCCTGTGACCTTCCCTTTACAAGTTCCTGCTAACGTCCAAGCCACTTAAAAGGGAACAGAAAGGAGTGGGGTGAAAAATGGTAACCAGTTAGATGAAAATGATGAATCAGATTTATCATTACTATTAAACATTATAGAACTGTTGTTTTTATAAACAAATGTTCTTAATTTTGAAGCAAGTTTTCTCATTTTTAGGCCTTGGACCTTGAATCCAAATTCAGGCCATGTTGTAGGAAGTTACACTTGGCTTGCAGGTAGAGGATGGCCAGACTTGAACCTGTAACATGAGGGTGATGTATATAGGCTATACATCAGACATGAAATACAATTCATTCATTTCATAAATTGCACACATTTGCATATAAACAAAAAAAGAAACTGTATGCTTTAGTTGTTAAATGTTTTCCTCTGAGATATACCGACCCCCAGATAAAATAATTAGGCTTAGAAAAACCGTGACACAGTCTTTAAAACCATTCTGGGACAACATTTCACACTCAATAAAACATCCTATTGTTCACCAGACAAGACTGGCGACAGATCTGACCGTCCCCACCATCTGTTGCTTTAACTAAAATATGATGTAACTGAGAGTGTTTAGTGGGGAATTTTTTAGGGTCATTAGTCTTGCGTATATTCTGAGTCAATACTACCCACCTTTGGGTGGGGTGTCTGGCGACCGGTGTGAGTCTGTTCCATCAGACTTTGTCCTTTTAATCCTGCAATGTTGGAACATGTGCATGTGCTAATCCTTGTGTTTAGGAATGTCAGCCTGTAATTGCGCTTTGACATATTTATGTATTTATTTATTTATTTGTTTGTTTTCACAGAACAACTTTAGCCTGGAGGAGAGCTGTTCGACACTTCCATGCATCTCTACCAGCCTCCTTCACAAAACCTCTTAAGCAGAATCACATGTTGCTCTCCCTGTTCCACTGTCTTCTGTTGCAGTATAAACTGTCATTTGATGGTTAAAAAGCTCTGAACATGCCTTGTGTGTTTACTGGAACATTTCGATACCTTATCAGAGCATCTACACAATGCGGCACACGAATAACCAAATCTCTCATTTCAAATCGATCAGGTTGTAGGGAACGTTCGTCTCGCACATGGGAGAGAGAAAATGGAAAATGTATTCATATGTATATGTGTATTCTTTAGCTGTACATATATAGCAAAAGCCATTTGTTAGAAAATACACATATTCTGTAACATTATTACAGACATCTATTAAAATGTTCTTAAACACAAATTAGCTGATAAAATAAAAGCGGTCAAGCCATTACAGACGCTAATTGGCTGTTAAATTGTCTTCTCCATTCCAAGCAGGAAAGCGCACTGATCACTTTCCAGAACGGAAAAGGGAAAGAATGAAAGAGGGAGAAACAGTTGGCAAGCTCTGAAGCGAGGTCCTCAAAGGAAGTGCAGGCAGAAGCTCTCTGTCACATCTGCTCACACATTGATCCTTCTGTCCTCATTCGCTCACACTCGCTTACTGTTGCTCTGCTCCGGCTGGAGGAAGACGTCACGGCCGGGTCACCATCCTCTTATCCATATAAGTTCATTTCAGTTAAAGTAATGAAGATTTTTTTCAGCTCCTCCGAGGATCTCAATGACTCACTTAAGCGTAGGTGGGCTCACCTAGCAACTCCGTGCCCCCTCAGATTACTTCTACACAAACACACACCAGTGCTGTTATGTCTGACTGATCAAACGAGACTTCGTTCACCAACGCAACGTTCCAGGTAGAGCACAGCACCTATGCCAAGGCTATAGCATCACCAGATTCCTGTCTGCCAACGAAACTGCAATTTCAGAACAAAGCGGTACAACACTTCCAGGTGTAGATGTTACAGTGGCACAGTGCAGGCTGGATTCAAACGCTCAACTCAGGTACGTAAAATGCTCGCACAAAACCTGGAAACATTCAGGGTATATTTATATTGACATTCAGTTTGGCAATCAAGGTGAACACGAGGCGAGTGTTTCTGCAACCACCTAAACCTGCAGTTCTTGTTCTTGAATGATATGAGTAAGAAACAGAATCAACAAAACATCAAATGATTTATGGCCCATTAACATCAAATTGATCCCTGGAGGAACTACGCATGCAGCAGTTGTGTAATTTTATCTCCCAAAAAAGCCTAAAGAGTCTCACGGGTGACGAGGTGCGTGATAGGACGCTCTCGCCTAATTTCGATCGAACAGGGGGTTTAATATAAAAAAAATATGAGTACACACCAAGACAGGACAACAATCGAAGACCCGACAAGGAGAGGATACATTTATACACCTATACAGCTGCACACAATCAGGGCAATCAGGAACACAACATTTACTCTACAAAACTTGGCGTGACTCCTGGCATACCTCCACAATAGGCACTTGGGCTGTTTAAGTTCATTATTTCCTCAATAATGTACACACAGCACCCCATATTGACAGAAAAATGAAGAATTTTTTACCTTTTTTGCAGATTTATCAGTTTAAGAAATATCACATGGTCCTAAGTAGTAAAATGATTTTAGCAAATGGCTGCAATGTAAAAAAAAGAGTGAAAAATTTAAGGGGTCTGAATAATAACCTCCATAACCTCTGTTTAGCATTTTTTGAAAAAGAAAATACACCCCTCAACATTGAAGAAAAAAAAAAAAAGACACGTTAATATTCAAAGACCCTGGTGCACCGTGAGGTCAAATGTAGGAACGTACAAAATGAGACGAGAAATTGGCTGATTAAATACAGATTTCCACCGGAGAAAAGAGACTGCTATGTTGGTAAATGATTTTGACGAGTCCACGCTAATCGATCATCCTGTAGCTCACGGCTGATCCTCATGTGCACCATGGGCACAACCTCAGTCCTCCTCTGTCTGCCTACTCCCTTCCTTGTCCTGGAACCCCAAACCCACAGGAGCAAAATCCACAACCCGACGAGGACATGATACGTTAGGAAGACCCCCGATCATGACAAAAAGTCATTAAAATCTCTGTGAAATCTTATAAAAACCCAAATCCCCAGAGTTCTGCCTCTAGTTACTCAGAAGTGACATAAGGCCTCTATTGCTCCATTTCTTTTATTATAGAGAGAGTGGGGTTTTATATGAAGCTGACAGATGTGCAACCTACTGCTACTGCTCCTGATTTCTGCAGGATGGTTTCATCTTCACTTCCTCTCACACATTTTCTCATCCCTTGTCTAGTTTCAGGAGTTCTCTCTATTCACTTCTGCACTGCTTGAAGACCTTTACGTAACTATGAGGCAATGTCTCAGTGACGCACGCCACCAATCTAATGGTGTCAGTCTCAGAGTCTCTCTCCCCCTCCACACGTCTCCCTCGTTCTCATCCTTATTTCTCATCACCGCTGGGCCACTCACCTCTCATATAGAGCCCCTCTGTATAGGCTGTCAGAAGCATAAACCCTGATGCTTCAAAGCTTGCAGTTATTTTTTGATCAATTGCTTTTTTACTGTTATATACTGACGTAAAAAAAAAAAAAACCTGCAGTCATGAACCCCTACTGTCATTGTTCTTTCCAGCTTGACTGAATTATATGGTACATAAAATATAATTTATACACTATATTAAATACATACGATGTGACTGTCTTGCCTTTTCCAAATCGAATCAACTCTTGAATTGACTTTATGGAGGCCACTGTGCTCTTAGGAACCTTTTTTGTAACCTGTGCCTTGCCACAATTCTGTCTCTGAGCTCTTCAGGCAGTTCCTTTGACCTCATGATTCTCATTTCTCTGACATGCATTGTAGACAGGGGTGTGGCTTTCCTAATCAAGTCCAATCAGTATAATCAAACAGAGCTGGACTCAAATGAAGGTGTAGAACCATCTCAAGGATGATCAGAAGAAAGGGACAGAACCTATATCAGTTACATATATTAATGTCACAGCAGAGGGTCTGAATTCTTAAGACCATGTGATATTTCAATTTTTCTTTGTCAATAAATCTGCAAAACTGTCAAGAATTGTGTGTTTTTCTGTCAGTATGGGGTGATGTGTGTACATTAATGAGAAAACTCTGAACCTAAATATTTTAGCAAATTGCTGCAAAACAAAGAGTCTGAATACTTTCTGTACCCACTGTACTTTGTAACTATTTAGCATTTTTGGCAAAAGAAAATACACCCCTCAACAAACACTGAAAAAAAAAAAGACGTGAATATTCAAAGACCCCCGTGCATCAAATGTAGGAACGTACAAAATGAGACGAGAAAGTGGCTGATTAAAAACAGATTTCCACGGGAGAAAAGAGAATGAGGGAAATTTGATGAAATTATGTATTGTTGAGTAGAAAGAAAAAAATGCTTGAGCTTGCCACAATGCTTGCGGAAGAATTCAAGACCAAAAAAAAAAATTCTATATTTTTTCCAGGCCAATGTGAAGATTTCTAGTCCCTATGCAAACTGCTATGCTTGGCGAAAACCTCACATCATGCATCATCCTAAGAACACTATCCCCACAGCGCAGCACAGCGAAGGCTACATGATGTTGTGGGCATGTCTGAATATGGCAGGGATCTTAATGAATGGGATAAGGCATTGAGGTCTCGGGCAGAAAAATCTTTTTGGAGAAGAATGATCATCCAGAAGGAGTATGACCCATAAGTAATAAAACAAAAGCAAGTAGTGATTGGCCTGTGTTTCAGATTGGAAAACCATTTACCAAAATTCTTCATTCTCACTAGACATGTACACAGAGTTGCCTCACATGATGAAATGGAGGAAAACTAGCCAAAATGAAATGCATTATTTAATCCATCAAAAATTATAAATGTCAAAATGTCAAAATTCTAAATCAGTCAACAGAGCTCAACTCATAAACAGAATGAATGAAGCCTCTGTGCACAGTTTACCTCTGGTGGAATTTCGTCCAGAGAAACTTTTGCCCTTTTTAACCTGTGATGACATGCAGCATGACGTATGGAGGAGTTGGAAAATCTCTGAAATTATTCCTGAAATGTTGAGAGTTTTCTCTTTTTTTAATCAGACATTAGAAAATAAACAGAACCGTATTTCAGAATGAGCATATGCTTCACTTTTCCAAATTGGCCCCCCAAAAAAGCATGTCTAGACAGCCACTTAAAAACTTTATTTCCGTTAATGTAAACCACTTCAAGTCTTCTTTCCACTTGCCTACTACAAGACATGTTCCGATTTTAAGATCCCTGAAAACTATGTGGAATAATTCATTAGGCTTCATAATTTTTTATGCTCTTGCTGGACTTTGCACAGCAGGCCCACCCAAGAATTTGTGTTTCTTTGACTCATAATTTTTACATTGCAGCCCATGCACTGTTATTGCAGACATTTCACTGTTAAAAGTGAACACAGGCTAAACAGGCTAAACACCGGCTAATGTTTTAGCATTTAAAATAAACTTGGTCACAGAAGGTTTGATTGGTTTATTTATATGACGTCAATGCTAAAATATTAGGTATGAGAGATTACTTCCATTTAAAAAAAAATAAAAATGTGTGGAGACGAGGAAATGGAATGGATTTGGATTTAACAAAAACACTCTTTTTTTTTCTCACAAACAGACCTGAAACTGCTGTTTACTGTGCATTTGACAGATTAATAATTTTTTAAGTTAAATTCTTTACTTTTTTCAGCATGTTTACACCATTTGGGTTTTTGGATGCCAGTATTTCACCTTGAGATCAATACTGTCCACCTGTACATATCATTAATTCAATAATAAATATTATTATAATAATTCTCATTCTGCGTCCTTGGCTTGTCTTATCACCGTGGTCTTGACAGGCTGCAAGAGTGCTAATCTACAGCAAGTGGCTTCCGGACCGAAACCCGTGTTCTGAAAGACATGGTTACAACTGCCCTGTTTCTTTTACTGCCTTTTTATGGAATTGCTTTACCCCCTCCCCTCATATATTCTGCAGTTTATTTATTTCTCCCCCACCATTCTCTTCCATTCACATTTTTAGACCACTTTCACTTTTCTTCCGGGCCGGTTGTGTGTTGGAAGTTGAACGCGTACCACGTGTAAGGTGTGGGGCCGAGAGAAATGAATGGAAACGAATGAAATGGTCCCTTGGAGAGTCGGAGCAAGTCTCACGTTTTGTTTTCCCAGTCTCGCCTGGTGTCAGGGAAGGCCAGATGAGGGTGCAAAAACAGCATGGTAATCCAACGCTTCCGTTTCAGAGTTTCCACGGCGACCTGCTGTGAACAAGACAGCGTCAATCTTGATGCTGGAAATGGGCCACTTTGTCCCTAAAGGAGTTGGGAGCGTAAGCTTTCTTTTTTTCCCGGAATCTCACTACTGCCTCTGGCCTGTGCAGATGTGCTCTGACAGCTGCTGCTCTCTCAGGTGCTGGCAGCAGACGTGTCAGGGCAGACCACTAAGGCCACACCTCCAACTCGCTCGCCACCGTATTCATTAATGAATTATATACGCTGACCCTGGTCCCCAGCGTCCCGTAACTGAGCACTTTTCTTTGGAGGTCATGGTGTAAACTTTTAGCATGCTGAAAGTTGATGCTATCATAAACGTGAATCTCATCATATCCCATAATGCTTGTTTTCCAACCAATACTGCACTGTTTGTTATTTCAACAAATCCTTATAAAAATATAAACTGTCAGATCAAATTATACGCTGTAATGCCCAAATTATTGGAACACGTCCCTTTACACATGCATGAACTTCGATGAGATCCCATTCTTAATACATAGGCTTTAATATGGAGTTGGCCAACCCTTTGCTAAAACACAAGATTTATGAGTTTCTCCATACCAAGCTTGCTCATCGAAATGTGTTATAAAATAATATGCCACTTACCACAAAAACAAATTATCTTTGTTGACAAAGAATATATATTTTTATTATTTTGGAAAAGAACAACTGATTTGACAAGATTTGTATGTGTAAATCTCTAGATTTAGACCTTTATTTCCATTTCCATTAGATTATTTATCTTACATTTTCATACATTATGATTTTCATCTTACATTTATACATTTATATGCATTTTTTCAGGACAAGACACTTGTCATAACGTGAACTGGGGCAATCGGAACAGTTTACATTGATGCTACCCCACAAGTTGATCACATTGCTTTGCTTTTACAATCCTCTCATTCCGTCTAAATACCAGATTGGTGTTATGAAGTATGCAAGACTCTGCACATTGCACTGCTTAACTGAAATACAAGCCAGAATCCAACATGCTCATAAGTGGAAGAGGACCATTTATTCAGACAGGGTGTTGGTCATTGTTGTCCCAGTCGGCGATGCTCCAAATTGGTCCACATGGTTTTCCAGTTTTTCCCTTTGACTTGTTAGCGAACATGTTTCCTCTTAAGGAGTGAAGAAAATCCTCAGCCAGCCTGTTGTATTCAACCCGTCCTTTGCACTGTTGTGTGTTAGCATCTAACCACAGGACCACAAACACAAACCACACTCCCACTCTCGCTTCAAAGACCATTTTTTGCTTTGATGATCAAACAAGCAAAAGTGATGAGCCACACCACAGCTCATAAGGTTTCAGTGCCGTAAAAACTCACCCGCTCACTCTGTGAGGTCAGAACAGTGGCAGCCAGACAGACGATGAGATCAAAGAGTGACATCACATCCCAAGAAGGTGTTTCCCGCTCAAATGGGCTTCGTCAGTGGCCATCGGAAAATCCGCCTCCCTGTGAGTCCAGCACCTGCAGGATTGCTCACGACTCGGCAGCACCTATGGGTCTGTCGGTGGCGATGTCATGTCCTCCCGCTGATGTCACGTAAAGTCAGGCTGCAGATGGGCTCGGCGGAGCTCGTGCGGTGGCACGCAAGGAGGACTGAGTCACACGTGGTAGCTCATTCTTTGGGTGGGCTTTTTTATTGGGTAGATAACTGGCACCTTCGGTTGTTGAGTGCAAACTGAGGCATTTTTTAAGGGCAGCATTTGTTGCCCATGAACTTACCATGATTTAACACACTCACAGAGAAACTGAAACAGATGGCCTGCTTCTACTCTACCCTAGTAAAAGACCAGAAGCCAGAATGCGTGTACATGGACGTTCTTTACATTCGCTGCCTCTCCAGCCAGCACACCAAATGCCTCAACCAATCTACCCAAACTGCATTCATCGCCTGCCCCATCAGTAGATCAGCGGTCTGCCAGCAAACATGTTGTGGTTGAGCCCTGTTGTGCTAGTTGGCAGATTTGGCCATGATAATGAGCACCATTTGCACAATTAGGGTTTGTGTGTGCGCAGTGGTGAAGGCAAATGCCAAGGAACCGGAAACGCTGTTTACGTGTGTGGCTTCACCTGAATGTTTCTCACAATAACTGAACAAGTGAATTCAGAAGATTTAGGAGAAAAGGAGAAGAGGTGAGCATAGGTGTCAAAGGTTACAGTCAGTGGGCCAATAAAGCAAAACGTTTCAAAATGTTGACTGATCTTACTAACTCTTAATAATTGTCTAGAGTTTGGCAATAACTTTTATTACTAGTTTGTATAGTATACTAATTTCTATAACAGGTAGCATCAGTCTGGCCACGTATATTTTTGAGGCATAAATTAAAAAGATCTGGGCATTTTTTTTGGAGGCATTGCTGTACCACCTATAACCACAAGGCCCAGTGGCGATTAGAATGGTGCACAGAGAAGATCATCAGAGATAAGCACCATCTATACGAAGTGGAGCCCGAGGAAAGTCATAAACTGATTGGGGAGCTACTAAGGTTCATATGCTCATACCATTTTAGGTTTATGCCAAGAAATGAAACATCTGATGCAGTTCACCTTGGTGATATTGATGGGTGAAAAATACTTGTAAAGATTTCCAGACATCCTGCATTCTAGATAGGTGACCACATTTTCCCATTTCCTGGATTTAACATATATTATTTTAGTCAACTACTTCTGTACAATCTTAAAATGTTTTTTTTTCCATAAGGTTAGAAAAGCTACTCTTCTTGCAAAGGTTGAAACACATCCTAATGCCAATTTTGTTTCCATTGTTTTTGCTGTAAACCCACCTACCCTCGCTTCCTTCAAGTAATTTCAAGCCTTTCAGACGTAGTGAAGCGGGATTCCCCAGAAACTCTGCAAACTGTGCATTACCCGCTAATTGTCTGAACCGTAAAATGTCCACTTGCCTGCAAAATTCTCCAACCTCCACCTTCTGCTCATAAATCTTCTTTATGTGAAGCAGCATGACTGCTGCAGGGTGGGATTATTCAGCGCTTCTCGGCAAAACCTTACAGGCGTCTGGTCTTTAAATCCAAAAGAGGAAATTTGTACCATAGATTCTTATTAGTATTTTATTAAGTAAAGTAAAATGGACCTTCTTGTCTGTAATTCTGCTTGATTGTGACCAGTACATTTTTGCTTCTATTATTTAAATGTAATTTTGCATTCAATAAAAAAAAAAAAAAAAAAACATTGCTGTACAAACTAAATGAGGGAGAGAAATAGACAGCGACTCCCCAGTTCCCCAAAGTGCAGTCGGGAGATAATAAACCTTTCACGTCAAAAATGTTTCCTGCCTGAAAGATGCTGCACTCTGAGCTGAGGGATTCTCTGGCTCTTGTTTATTATTTTTGATTCATCACTGCCTCGGCTGCTTTCTTCCTTCTTGTCCTAATCGGAGACCCTGGAGTCCCATCAGCACTTCCCTGGATGATCACTCAAGACCATCCCCCCTCGTCGGGCCTGCTCTGGGTCAGACTCGAGGTCTCTGTTGGGGCACATCAGTCTTCTCCTGACACAGGCCGTCCGGAGACTGTTTCCCCAATAAGCTGGTCATTGTCCCAATCCCCCCTCCTTCAGTGCTGGAGACAATCCGTCCCCTCGCTGCTGATGTTGTTGCCGCCCCCCCCAGTCATCATGGCTGGCTGATACTGAGTAGGTTTTTCTCACTCACCTGCTGGATTAAGCCTCGTTGTCTGAAGGATTCAGATATTTATTCAAGGGTTGGTTTAGCACTTAAATGATAATGACCACCAGAACTGATCACAACCATTCCATCTTGAGATGTGAAAATAAATTCTGAGAATAAATTACTAACATCCATATTAATAAACAAGTAATTGACATTTGTACACATTCATTATACAAATGGTGCCTTCTGAGCCAACAGTGGTCCTCATCGATCTGAAATCAGTGCAGCATTTACGACATTTTCTGCAGAAGATCTTCCTCTTCTGTAGAAAACATCAGACTAATCTCCATCCCAAAGAAGCCTCAGCCCAATGACATGAGTGAATTCAGGAAGATCCTGGAACACTGTAAAAAAAAAAAAAGTTGTGGAAACTCACAACTGCATGGGTGTGAAGTTGAGAGAGCTTAAAAATACATGGCCTTAAATTTTTAGGTTTTTAAGGTGAATGGCTCCTTTGATTTTGCCAGTGCCTTTAACGCCATCCAGCACCAGACACGCTGGAAGAGATGTTACATGACACTGCTGTTATGAGGTGGACAGGAGCCTGGTGGAGAACGTAGGTGCTTGGTGCAAGAAGAACCATCTCCAGCTGAACACACCCAAAGGGTTTTGTCTTATTGAAGCAAAAAATTGAGCGATAATTCAATTTCATATAACTGCAGCTTTGAATACAACGGTATTATAACCATCCCACAGACAAGCTTAAAATCAAAGGCTTATTGAAGGATCATTTAGGATCAAGTAGTGACTTTTTAAATCAAACAGAAGTCTGATTTCAGTACTGATTGCTACAAGCTATACAATTTCTGGTATGTTTTGGTGTATATTCTGTGTTGTGCAGCACTTTGGTGTCCTTTATAAATAAATTACCATTGTCATAATCTATAATGGATAGTTACACTGAATTATGAAAGTGAAGTGAGAACAAAAGGAGAATACAGAATATTAAGACATGACATTGGTTTATGAGTCATAAAGAATACCTTTTAAAAGACCTTCTGTGGCTCCCAGTTGGTTTCCATAAAAAGCACATCTAACATCTCTCTCTCCCTCACACACAGACTGACGTATCCTGGTGAGAAGAGGAATCTGACATGGTTGAGAACAGTTAAATCGTGCAGCGTTTTACTACCCTTCACCCTGGGGGACGCTTCTTGTGTCTCCACGTCACCTGTTCTAACCAGGTTCTCTGGATGGGATCCACTTGCGCTAATAATCACGACTTTTGCTCCATTGTTGCTGTAACTCCATACCAAGCAGCCAGCTCCCTTTAGGGACCGGTCATTTATCAGGAAGTGTGACAGGCCCATAACTGTCATCTGTCAAGCTTCGGTGTGGATTAGTAGCTGAAGACCCTTGAGCCAGATGCAGTGAAAGACTCGATGGGCCTTGAGCACTGAAGACATTAAGAGCATTGTTGGCTCTGGACAGGTCCAGCTGGGAAAAGATTTTTCCAGGTGACAGTTATTGGGGCACAGACGTCTGTCATTGTCTGCTTGGACCAGGGTGTTTTTTCTGCAGCCCATTGATTCAGGTAGTGTTCAGGAGGATATAAAAATGTGAAGACAGTGTGAACATCCGTGTCAAATGTCTGGAGTTTAAGATCGACGTGTAGACGTAAGTGACTCACAAGTAAAGCTTGGGTTGATGCACAGAGGAGCTGGGAACGCACTGGGAACCTCGCAATAACGTCTTCATGCTGGTTAAGGTGGTTGGTTTATAAATTTTACACTGATACGTCCAACACGTGAATTTTTCAAATAATCAAATAATTGCCTAATTATATTGAGATCCGCTGGGAGATTCAGGCAACACACTTTTTTTTTTATTCACTACATTAAACTGTTTACTTTTTTTCTACTTCACCAGAACCATAAAATGAGCAGAGCACCAGGCAAAATGAAGTATGAGCGGTTTCATCAGCCTCTCCGGAAAATACCAACATCTGGAATAGCAGGGGAACAAGCGATGGAGGGAAGCTCCTACCAGAAAGAAGGTTCGGAGATAAGTCGAGGGGGAAAAGTCTGAGGCCACTAACCTTTTTTCTAAGGTAATTACGGGGTGTTCCCAATGACCCAAGCATGGAAAGGCTTTCACTCATCCAAAAGATCATGGTCAGTCATGCAAGCCAGAGGGCAACAGAAGAGGAGGAAGCTAAACTCCCCAGTCAGCCTTATTATCAGCGAAGTCATTTGAATTAACGCAACAGATAGTCAAATCATGGTTTGATCAGCATTATGTCATTTGCTTGAGCAATCTGCTGTCATAGAACTGTGGCACAAGGATGTCTTTAAAAATATTATTTAATTGGACAGGACCAGTGATCTCTGTGCATCAGCTAGAATAAACAATAAAATACAAGGTTGTGTTATCAATTATGTCTGTGTTTTATATTACAACCTTTGTACTAGTGATGCTTCTATTAACAGTAATAATCAACGATAGTCCACTTTACTTTTAGTCAAAATGTTGGGCGTACATTTTTTTTTTTAATCTATGATGTAAACGTTTGGTGTCTCCAGTAGGACGTGTAGGATCCTCACCGTCAGTACCAGACTAAGCTCCATTTATTGAACCATACCATGCACATCTTCCACCCAGTAGCGCACGCAGGAGTTGTTGTAACCTTTAACTATCATCTCTTACATGATGTTTCCTTAACAAAAAAAAAAATGACTATCTGGGATCAGTCAGGCAGAGGGCAGGCAAACCAGCAATGCAAACGCTAACCCACAGGGAATCCCCAGCGGGGCAGATGCATGGAGGGATTCCCATGACATCAAACTGGGTTTATTACTGTTATGATTAATTGTGTTGTGGAGACTTTAGCTCAAGAGAATTTTTCTGAAATGTAACTACAAAAAGGGACCCTTCCTAATTACATGGTGTGGTCTGCCCCCTACTGGTGTCATAGGCAAAGTACAACAGGAAAAACCTTTCACTGAAATATCAGAAATGAATCTCTCTCTCATATACAGTACAGGTCAATGGTTTGGACCCACCTTCACATTCAATGTGTTTTCTTAATTTCATGACCACTCACATGGTAGATTCTCACTGAAGGCATCAAAACTATGAATGAACACATAAACACACTATGAATGAACACATACACAGTTGTGTACTTAACAAAAAAAGGTGAAATAACTGAAAACATGTTTTATATTCTAGTTTCTTCAAAATAGCCTCCCTTTGCTCTGATTACATGTGTCCATTCATAGTTTTGATGCTTTCAGTGAGAATCTACCAATGTAAATGTGTCCAAACGTTTGGCCTGTATATATATATATGTATTAACTGGATTATTTTTTTTGTCCCAGCTCAATTCAAACTGGAATACACAATATTATATACATTCAGTTTTATGAGGTTATCCTTCATAAAGACATTAAGGATCAAGGTTTTTCCTTGTGTTATTATTTTAGGCACATAATACTTGGCAAAAAGTGATCCAAGTCAAAGGTAAAAAAAAAAAATAATCACAATTTTTCTTGTATGTTAATACCTCACCAATCAAATCACTGTAAAAGTCAGGTTTACACACAACACGCTGTTAAACCCTGTTCAGTGCTTTTAATTTACTATTCTAATCTCTTGCAAACTACTATATATTTTAATACAAGGAGGCAAACATTTTTATATAAAAACAAAAACAAGAACCACAATACCTAACTGGCAAAGAGGATTATTTATTAATGATTCTATAATTATGTATAAGACATGAAGATGATTCTTCAGCTCTGGAACTGTTATTAATGAAGCGGTTCAGGGCACACATCAATAGTCAGTGGTTTAGAAGTAGTTCAAATGGTTTCAACCATTTCAGTTGAAAGAAATTATACTGTACAACATGAAGTATAAGAAAATATTAATAAAAGTTTTCACTGGGTTCTTGTTTCAAGTGCTTATGACTGAAATCAGTTAAATCCGCTGCAAAGTGGTAAAAATGGAAATCAGCACAATCTTGGTTTGTCCAAAGCTCATAGTTTGGCTTTGCCCTGGAAGAAGCTCATCACGGCTTGCATGCACTCATCCGAGAGCCAGCGCTCCACCAGCCTCTCCACCTCCTGATTGTTGACAGCGTGAAGGCGTTCCTTTTCAGCAGCGCGGATCAGCTGCTTGGAATATGCTAGAGACTGGAGAGGACAGAGGAGAAGCGCATGCTAAGAAGATACAGATGCCACACCATCTACTGAATCTGCAGTTATTCAAAATCAGCAAAAAAGCAATTATTACAGCAATCAGGCAGTAAGAGTGAAATTAAATTTGCCACATTAAGATGGACCAGCATCCGTAGAGCAGATAGTGTTTATGAAAAAAAAAAAAAATTAAAAATAAAAAAAAATCCTGAGCCTGAACTATTCACTCTGCTTTTGTCCATGACCTCATTAATGTTGAGTGACAACATTTTTAAAACTCTGGCGAGATGCCGGGCGTAATAAGATAGCTCACATGCTGCCTTGCGATGGACAGATGTGCAAAGGCAGGTTTACCCTCTGCTAATTTCTTGCATAAAGAGACGAGTGGATGAGCGATAGTAAATGACAGGTCATTTACTTAACAAGAAAAATAATTATTAACAAAAAGGACAATTATTATGCGCCCCCCCCAGAAGAATTGGTTCAGACAGTTAAGCTGCTACTCACGTTTTTAGGGAGCTTGGCATAAGATTTCAGTCGGCTCCACACCTCCTTGTGGAAGCTGCTGTCTGGGAAGACTTCAGTGACCAGACCCACCTGACACGCCTCCATAGCTGTTAGCTTCTTATTAAACAGCAGCATCTCGCTGGCCTAAACACAGAAGCACAAAGACCTTTGTATTCGTCATAGCTGTACTTATGTAGTAGTTTGAAACCATAAATGTGTAAATACCTTTGCAGCACCCATAATTTTAGGGAATGTGTAAGAAGAGCATCCTTCAGGACTCTGGCCTAGGTTGCTAAAGGGAGTGTGGAATGTAGCCTGGACATGAAAAATAGGAACAACCTGCTGAGCACTGTGGCATATGAATGCCAAAGCATATAAAACTGTTCAAAATACTTCATAGCAGTAGTGCTCATGGCCCAATGCCAGGCTAGTGCTAGTTATGGGAAGATAACTACAGTCTCATCTTACATAAGTGATAGAAGAAAGAAAAGGAAAATGTGTTTCCATAACACAAAGGGTTCGGAAAGGTGCAGCACTTACCCGTTCAGTAGCATAAACCACATCAAAAAGACTCAGCACGGTAACCGATATTCCCACCGCAGGACCATTTATAACCCCTATGAGGGGTTTAGGGAAGTCAATGTAGGCCTTTACATAATCCCTGTTCACAAAACACCAACACAGAGGATGAAGTGTAAAGACATATGCTAATCTAGTACAACTTTACAATTACAAATAGGATAAATGCTGATAATTTAATATAATACATAGCAAATCCCCTTGCAGACATAATGCAATATTTTTCAGATTCTTATATTAAAGTGTATGATAACTGATAAGTATATTTGGTCATTCAACAATTAGAAAGTTAATGGAATTCAAATGGTGAACATAGAGGACAAGCAAAAGAAAAAAGAAAAGAAAAAAAGAGAGACCTTAGCAGATCTGCTGCACTCCTTGCCATCTGCTCCACACCCCCCTCTGGGATCTTGGTGAAGTTGGACAGGTCATTTCCACTGCAGTAAAAATCTCCACTGCCTTAGGTTGCACAGAAAGTCACAATGCATGTGTCTAAAGGCGCAAAACGCTGGTGTAACTAATTATACCAGTCCATAGATCTTGAAGTATGTCTTTACCGGTGATAACAGTGATGACAGAATCGTCTTTAGAAGCCTGGTCCAAAGCTTGTATGATTTCAGTGTACATCTAAAGCACGAAAACAGCTGAAATGTGATACACCATAATCCTCGGCACATTTTATTCCATTCCAACAAGCCTATTCGGGATTATTAAAAAGGGAGACATCACCACAAGGCATCAGGTATCACCAAATGGCTAATTTGTCAGCCGCAACAGCAACCAGAAAGTCCAAAATATTAGCAATTACGGATTACCACAGTAAGAATGCTCCATCAGAGTGTTCTGTATGCTATAAAGTGGCGGAGTAAAGGCAACGCACTGGGACATTTCTGGAAGTGTTTGAAAAGAAACCAAGGCTTTTTTAGAGAAGGTCAAGAGTCAGAGAGACACTGTTCTCAATGTTTCTACAAGAAAAGCTCAAGATTAGAGCTGCAGGGCCAAAACCATTCAGTTGCTGATTTGATGACATGTATTCGCTCTATCCAGAGAGGGAACAGATTCATGGAGATTTTTGCCTTCAGTAATAGGCCAGTAGCTCCTCCTGCTAATCCAGATCCCTTTCCTCATCAGAGAAGTCAGAGGATTTTCGAAGGAGGCGGCTCAGACGGTCAAGTGAGCATTTGAAGGATCTCTCCTTGATCTGCAAGGACATGCTGCATTGAGAGAGACGTTTGGGGCAACTGACCCTGAAACGTTCTGGTTACAGATTGTTTCTGAGAGTGTGTTCTGGGCCTAACCAAAGTATCACTGCACACCCTGACTATGTTTGGATCGAATTACAGCTGTGAGTCAGGTTTTTCCATTATGAATTAAATTACTTGCAGTGTACCCACATGCCATTTCCAATTAAGTTTATATAAAAGTAAAAAAAATAAAATAAAAACTTATTTTTTAGGCTGGGACCCCCTTATTTTAAGAACAAAGAAGAGAAAACATTAAGTCAATGCTCTGAGTTATTATTTTCAGAGTTGACTTCAGTTCTTCAGGTAAAGGCCTTGAATTTATTTGCTATAAAGGGGAAGGCTATAAGATGGACATCACTTTGGATCTTTTTCTTAGATTAAATTTAATAACTGGACCTCAGTGACTTTATTGAATACCCGACCTACACTGGTCTTAAATCCCAATCTTTACAACATATCATCCATCCAATATGTCTGAACATCAGACCTCCACAGTGATGGCATTTTTCTTTTCCGGCCTGTTTAGGGTGATTGTGGTGATCTGGTCCTGGGTGGACACCAGCAGATTTTGGTAGGAGGTGTCCGCTCCAGCGGGCTGAGCTGCTACACCAGCTGGGGTCTCCGGTTCCAGTAGAGACGATATGAGAACCACATATTTCTGCCTAGCCTCCTCCTAAATGAGTGAAAGAAATGAATGACCTAACAGCAGAACCTACAAATGAAGCACAATGCAAAGAATCTGATGCCGCTGAAAATATTAATCTAATTACATTACAGACAATGTTATTCACCTGTGAAATGGATCCCAAAGACTTCCAGGCATCCCATTTAGCTTTGTTGACAAAGTCCAGCATGCTGGGTTTGGGGGTGTTACAGGGTCCCTGAGTGGCCTAGTGACATAATCAAACAAGAAAGGACAATTGTCTGCCACACTTTCCCAGAACAAAGCATTGTGGGATAAACAGGCAAAATATGAGCCATTTCCCAGCCACATGTGCTAGTTATGGGAACATCACAATAATCTACTTTGGCGGTCTTCTTAGACGGTGATACAAAAGCATATCTTGAAAGCATGTATACGCCATGGACGCCTTAACCTTAACTAGATCGAAGTACGAAGACTCATCATTTCTAACGGCGAGGGACCGAGAGAGATCACACCCCACAGATGTACAAACGACAGGAACATACCATACATTCTGGCACTCGAGGCATCAGTCAGAGAAACGCACCTGCTTGAAGAGGGCGTAGATCCTGAGTTTGACCTCGTTGCCAGGGTCTTTCTTCAGTGTTCCCAGTTTGGCCTTGGCATTGTTAAAGTCCTCCACAGTTGCGGCCATGACCGACGCCGTTATGTGCAGCTTGAGTCTGGGAGACGCTTGTGCCGATCTGGAGCAGAGTAATAAAGCACTAAATTACATGGCTGATGATTAATAGCCTTTGGTATAGATATTAAAGATCAACATGTCACATTCTGGTGGTGATGCTATACAAATCTTACATTTCGAAATTATAATAATAATGATAAATCTACAAGAGTTACAAGTTTCGATTGAAGACTGAGATATTTAAAAACACTGCCTTAAACTTTCATGGTATTTGCAGCTGAAGTAGGGCAAAGGTCAAAGTACAGCAAAGTAATGAAAGATGAATAAATAGAGATTAAACGCTCAGATATCACGCTACATATATATTGCCAGCATCTGATAACAAAGTGCATCAAATCACGCAACATATGCATTAAGCATTCCTCTACATTGGGTTGTGCAAACGTCCTAATGAATTAATAAGCAATTGTCCACAACCACCATGCACCCCACCTACAGACTGTTGCGTAACTACGCCTTCTGCAAACCACACGAAGTACAATCGCACCATTTACTCAAGTTTTCGCGTTAGCACGCTAGCACGCGATTGACGTTTTACAATGACAAGGAGGTCTTACAGAAAAAGAAAAGATCGCCAAATATGTAACATAATCAAATCTCCGGAAGCGTCTAACCTGCCAACTCCTAGAAATCGTGCTGGAGTAAAGAGTTTCAGTGCGACAGCGGCCATAATACAGAAAGATTCCAAAGTACAGAGGTCAATTAAACAATCTGGGTTGCTTTTCCAAACGTCGGTCGTCTTGGGGCCTTTTATTTTGAAGCAAACCGGAAGTTTCTTTCATTGCACGTACATTCTCTTCCGGACGCTGCAAGACTTTCGGGTCGTTGTATTGCAGCTCGAACCATGAACGGATTTATTTTATTGATTGTTTTATTTATTTAAACTTTCCAAATCAGTATAATGTTTAGATGAATTTTTAATGCCACATGATTGTCATCTGTTCTTATAATAATTTACAGGTTAGTGCGAGGGTTTCCCAGATTGATAATTGATAAATGCCAATGACAATGCCATTAAACTAATTATTGGAGGAGAAACTAGACCAAGAATACAGCTAATGATTCAGAAAGTAGGACATAACATAACATAAATGCAGCATTTGTAAACACATAACCAGACGGATTTCAGAAAAGCTTAAAAGCTCATGATCTTAAAATCTCATTCAACCAGCAACCCCCTCAGTGCAGCACTATCAAACCAGTTATTCCAAGGCACGTGCAAGATCTCAGTCACCACAGTCCAAGCTAAAACATATTCCATCTCTCTTGGCTGCAGTGCAGGAACCTTCTTGTTTTTATAAGAATAATAATTGCCTTAAATTCCACACAAAAATGTATTGTGTGGCAAAGCAGACTTCATCCTACTTAAGATGTTAATAAGGTGTAAAACATTCTGGACTGTGCTTTTTTGCTGGGGAAGTAGTGAACTACATCTAATTGAAAAAAATTTTTACTATTATTTTTTACTATTATTTTGAAACAAAGTCATTGTGAAACACTGCAGCACAGCATGCGGTGCACACATCGAAATGCTTTTAACCCATGACCCTTTGTGAGCAGGATCAGGATTTGAACCTGCAACCTTCTAACAAAGGGTCTGTTTCCTTACCTGCTAGGCCATTTGTGTAGTTAACTGCTTAAACCTAAAAGATGAAGCATTCCTTCCTCCAGTGGACTAAAAATGTCATGAAAAAAAAGTGAAAACATTTCTAAGGTTTTTTTAAGATACGCCCCCACTGTTTTCTTAACTGCTGTTAATGAATAAATAAATAATTAGAAATGAATAAATAATTAGAAAATTCAATACCAGTGTCTGTCAGGGCTGCATGGGAGTACTTAGGTGTTGCCAAGGATATTTTCCATGCAAAATGTAACCACCTGTGTGATAGGGGTCGCTGTCCTGCTGCACAATAAATTTGGGCCAATCATACGTCTACTTGATGGATAAGAATCTGGTTGTATTTTTCATGGTATTGAAGACACCATAAATCTGGAACCTCCACCATGCTTCACTGTTGCCTGCAGACGCTCATTATTGTTCTGCTCTACAGGCCTTCGGTAATCAAGTCCCTCCTGCTCCACCGAAATAGTTCACATATTGCTGATCAGACCAGAGCATTAGTATCCCACTTCCTATGCTTGGGCTCCAAGTCGGATGTATGGCTTTTTAGCTGCAACATTTCCATGAACACCACTTCTGGCCAGACTCCCTAAGACAGTAGACGGGTGTGCCTGGGGGCCACTGGTTTCTCACAGTTCTGAGCTGATGGCACCGCTGGTTTTTTCATCCACTCCACTTTCCTCGACTGATCACTGCGTCTACGATACTCAACGTTGCCCATTCTTCAAAATGCACATCTTGAAACCCCAGTCTGCTGCGAGATATTTGCTTGCTTGTTGCAGTGTCCAGACTTGGTGTATGGCCAGCGTCATGAAACTGTTTGGTAGAATTATTTGATCATACACCTGAATATAATGCTACATTATAATCCTTGCCTTTGTGCAAGTGTACCTATACAAGAAGTGATGCTGGTCTAAAGGAAAAGACCAGCATCAAATAATAATTTGATTTAGAAATGTTCCTTTAAGATTGCTCATTTTGCATTTTGTTCGTGGTTAAAAATAACAATAATTATTCTTATTTTACTTAATTCGTATTCTTAATTTACAGCATTTTCCTTGCTAAAACATTTGCATAATATAATCAGAGCCATATTAGTTCTTGTGCACTGCTGCTATTATTAAAAACCCTGTTCCTGTTGTACAGTATAGATGGTTTTTAATGGAGATTGAGAGGTAGATTCACGGTTCTCTTGTTCTCAGATTCTCCCTGCTGACATTTAGAAAGTTCAACAAAGTTTTTAATGAGGATTTTCTTTCAACAATGATTCTCTTTCTGCTGCTTGCTATTAAATCCTGCAGGCACTGTTTCACCTTCCTCAGCAAAGACTTTAAGTCCTTTAGAGCCTCACTGCTCCAGACACATGCTTTACACCCTGCAAAATGTTTTTCACCACTGGCTGTGGTCAATCCCACTTTCTTTTACCTGCAAATGTACCACATATAGTGATATTGGGCAGTGGCGGCCTAGCGGGTAAGGTTTGCCGGTTCCCAGATCCCGAGCCGCCAAGGTGCCACTGAGCAAAGCACCGTCCCCACACACTGCTCCCCGGGCGCCTGTCATGGCTGCCCACTGCTCATCAAGGGTGATGGTTAAAAGCAGAGGACACATTTCACTGTGCTGCAGTGTTTCACAATGACAATCACTTCACTTTCAAAAGATAGAGTTGTTTTTAAGTAACAACAGTAAATTAGAAAGTGCCTTTCTCATCTGACATCATCGCTGAGCTGGCTTCAACGATGCATATGCAATTATTCTGTTGTTAGGGTCATAATAATAAATAAGCAAGTTAAAGTAAGTCTAATACTCACCACAAACATCTATCCATCTGTCTATTTATTTCTCTGTTTTTCTATCTGTCTGTCTGTTCGTCTGTTTATTTATTTTTCTGTCTGTCTACCTGTCTCTCATCTGTCCGTCTGTCTGTCTATCTTCCTGTCTGCCATCTGTCTTTCTGTCAGAGGTCTCTGCTTGTCTCTCTGCCTGTCCATCTATCTTGTCTCTCTGTCTGTCTGCCTGTCCATCTCTCTGTCTGTCTGTCTGCCTGCCTGTCATCTGTCTTTCTGTCAGAGGTCTCTGCCTGTCTGTCTGTCCATCTATCTTTTCCGTCTCTCTGTCTGCCTGCCTATCTGTCTGCCTGCCTGTCCATCTGTCTGTCCGTCCGTCACGTTTCATGCTTGTCCAGCTGCAGCACGTGTGCTTTAGCGGTGATCTCTGTGCTCTCGCGATTTGACGGCAGCCAATGAGAGGCGCGCTGTGTTGATAAAAAGGCCGCTGGGGGGCGCTCCGCCGCCGCGCTCTAGCTCGCTCCCTCGCAGGTGGGCAGTACAGGCTCATTGCGGTCAGAGAGAGTCGCGGCGCGGCGCCTCGTCGGACTCTTTTACTTCTGGGGAGAAGGAGGAAAGCCAGCTTCTCTTCTTCCTTTTTCTCGTTTCTTCCGGAGTGCTCGTCACGGGATCACGCCAGGATGCGGTGGACCTACTCGGGGGTGGAATATGCCAAGTCCATGGTGCCCGCGTCTGTAATGAGGTGAGGATGTTCCAGCTCGCTTTTCTCTGGGAGCTTCAGCTCCCTTTCGGGCGCAGTATTAGTGAACTTGTGCCCTCTTCTAGCAGCTCCTCGCTTTTTTTTATATAAAATGCGCCAGACTGGCCGAAAACCGGCTGTAATTCGCCGCATTTTACTCCTTTAACGACAACGTACAGCGTTTTGCGTCTTATCCCGTACGATAAAAATGCTCTTCACACTTATTTCAGCACTGCGCTTTTTCAGCGCGGTAGACGTAATGTGTTAAGTGTGTCATTAGAATAAATGGCGTTATATTTATGTGTTTTTGCGCATGCTGAGCATCACGTTTTAAAGTCCGAGCCCAGTTTCTGAACGCGGACTCGCCCACTTCGGCTTCAAATGAACGTGTTAAAATGCGCAAACTTTCACAGTCGAAGGCGTGAGAAGATTACACGCAACCCTGCCAAATGCCTGCTTTTACGGCTTGTCCACGTTTTCCTGGTTGCTTCGTGCCAGGTTTAGCTGCACATTTTAATGTCACTAATATATTTGTGTACAGGACAGGCCAAAAGTTTGGACACACCTTGTCATTCGATGAGTTTTCTTTATTTTCATGACCATTTTTTCAAAACTATGAATGCCTTCAGTGAGAATCTACCATGTGAATGGTCATGAAAATAAACACATTGAATTAGGTGTCCAAACTTGGTCGTTCTACAAAATCTTTGTTTTTCCAACATAGTCATACCCATCCTTCCACTTCACGGTTCTAGATGGCAGCAGTGACCTGGCAGGGTTTGAGCAGGCGTCTGCTTCTGAAGTGCGGCGTTTCGAACACCATTTGATTATTTTTGTTTGGCTCTACCATGTACTGAGCCAGTCTCAAATCGGCGTTTCTGTCCCATAGGTCTGTGTCCTCGGTGCAGGCTTCTCTCTCCCAGCGTATCCTCCCCACAGCACAGCCACGGCCGTTCCGGGTCTGCACGCAGAACCGGTGCCGGAGGAAAGGTGTGGTGGCTACCTCCCTGGAAGATCTTTTGGAAAAGGTAAAGTGACTTCTCATAAGATTACGAATGAGGCCGTAGAAAAATGAGAAATGTGTTACCAAGAGGTAGTCCGCCTCAAAGATCTTATTAATGAAAAGTGAGTCGTGGCCGTCATGGTGCAACATATTACAAGGAAGGTCGACAAATAAATGGACTCCATTGTTACTGTTAAAATATTACTGATAAAAAATGTCTCGCCTTGATGCTGCTACTTAGGAGTCAGGTACTCAATAGTTTTTACTTTAAAATTTCACTTCAGCCTCATTATCTTTGACCCTTAATCTCACCAGCATAACCTGGTGTGACTTTTACTTAGTTTCCCCACTCTTGCAATGTTTGACTCGTTGGTGACTTCCAAAGTCTTAGTATAATTCAGACGGCTTACTGCATCCCAAGCATTAGTCAGTGTTTGTATTTCTGTTTTATCAGAAGGTGCGAATGTGGGGACAATGGCAAGGTGGACCCCTCCCATGTCTAAAAGGCCCAGTATTTCCTGCTAGAATGGGTTACCCATAGCATGATCAGTGGCCAACTTTTCTCCCCCAAACGTGAAAGTGGAGTGATTGTCATTGTGAAACACTGCAGTACAGCACACGGTGGCACAACGGAATGTGTCCTCTGCTTTTTACCATCATCCTTGGTGAGCAGTGAGCAGCCATGATAGGCACCCAGGGAGCAGTGTGTGTGGACGGTGCTTTGCTCAGTGGCACCTTGGTGGTTCGGGATTCGACCCAGCAACCTTCCAATTAGGTTTTTTTATTTATTAATAAATGTATTTATTTATTTATAACCACAACTTCCTTAAAACATCCTCCATTGTAAGTCAAAATCTTTGTCCTTCATTTGTCTGCTATTTATACAGCATCTCATCTGCCGCTACACCAGTTAAGTTTGAAGGCATCTGCTCTGTGGTAGTTTTGGCGACTGAACAATTACACTAAACTTATTTAGTGTTTTTAATGAAAGTGAAATCAAAGAGTTCTTCATGACTGCTTAGTTCACTGTAGTAATTATCAAAAGCCACTTCATGAGATTTGCTTTGAAGAGCATCGAATGTTTTTTTTTTTTTTTTTTTTTTTTTTTAAATAAATAAATAAAATTTTGAACAGGTCATGTCATGTAATAGTCTTGTCTTTAGTTTTGTTTATAATGTGAAAAATGCAAGACTCATAAATGCATAGGTACATCCAAACTTTTCATTGACTGTCTCCATATTCTTCATTACACATTTGGACCAAGTCCATAAATTATGGATTATATATTGCTTTGCACTGAAAATTTCTACCGAATTTCTTTTTTCAAGATCTTGGTATTTTAACAATTAAGTGAAAAGGTTCAGAGAACCACCAGTAATCTTACAAGACCAGTCAACAAGTTTTCAAAAGTGCATAAGCACATCAATAAACAATTTTATTTAACATGCAATAAACTTTTTTTTTTTTTCCCCCTGTATTTATTTCCCTGCTATTTAATAAAAATGCTGACTATTATGATGTATTGAATATTTCAAACAGCATAAACCACTTACTTTGCATCACTAAATGTGAGCTTGTAATACAGTCTTCACTCTTCTCCACTTAATTACTTCAGTGTGCATGTAGTGGCTTCATGGTGAACAATTAAATATGTTCAGATTTCTATATAACACTACTAGCTATTATGTATCTGTGCTTATGTCCTTCGTGTACTCATGTAAGCTGTGATCACCTCTTCTGCAGTTTCAATTGTGCACTGTTAACAAGATATTTGTATTACTCTGCCTTTATGTATCTATAATGCTCATTAATCGCTGCTACTTCCTGTACCCCAGACAGCCAATGCCTTCCTGTTGACCTGTCAGTTCCTGACTCTTGTTTTGGAGGAGGATGGTACTGTGGTAGACTCTGAGGCCTTCTTCCAGTCCCTGCCCACAAACACACAGTTTATGGTGTTGGAGAAAGGGGAAATGTGGACCCAAAACAAAGTGGTGAGGTTGAACTTTGTCCCCAGTGTTAAATGAGTGCCATGGTGTCTACAGTGCCACCAGTACTCACAGTATCTGAGTTTGGAACCACCAAAAACCTTCTTATATCTGGTTGCACAAATGAGAAAGATTGGGAAAAACCACTCCACCTGTCAGGCCAGATGGAATCTTCTCACTAAAAAGCAGATTAAGGATTGTCAGATGTAAGAAGGAATATCAAACCAAAATAGAGCTTTTAGGCCTGAATTCAAAGAATCATGTTTTGAAGAAAACCAAGCATGATTGGGGCAGCATGATGCTGTGGACTGTGGACCATTTTTATTTTTGTTAATTTGAACGTAAGGAATTGGGTGACTGGTCTGCATAAAGGGTAAAATGACAGCAGACAAAACCCAACCTAACTGAGTTTGAGAGGATTTGCAGGAAAGAATGGGAGCTTATCCACCAGGATAGAACCACTAGGGTTTACTCCCAGCAGCACTAGACGTCTGAGACAATCAGAAGAAAGGCACATAGGTCACAGTACATTCATTCTAACAAAAAAAGTAAATGGAGAGGCTAAATTTTTTTTTTTTACTAACAAAAAGAAAACCAATTTAGTAAAGCCTTATCTTTTTCAGTGATCCCTGTGCGCATTCATATGCAATTTACTTACTTTTTTGTTCTTATCAGATACTTCCCAGTTTCAGACACCCTAAGAAAACTGGAATTGCCAAACTGAGCTTTGACCTGTACAAGCTGAATCCAAAAGATTTCTTTGGATGCCTGACCATTAAAGCTACCCTTTATGAGATCTACTCCCTTTCCTACGACTTCAGATGCACCAGGGCCAGGAACATTTTTAAGTGAGTTCACAATTCCATGCAACTATCTTTATTTATTTATTTTTTTTTTCTTCCCCCTTTGTGCCTGTATTGTTACATGCTGCAGTCATTTGTCCTCCTTTTTAGAGCTCTTTCCTCTGTCCTATAGGTGAAGTTTTAGTGTGAACTAAATGTTAGTTATGCAAGTACTCTGGTTATTAATTTATTTATTCCCTTTCCCTGTTTTTGTGCCTTTCAGGTCTTTATTCCGATATGTGACCCACCTGATGCGAATGACTGGCCAGCTCCTCCTGTGCGGCTCCTCCTTTGTACTGAGTTACATTGGTGATGATGACTGAAAGACAGGTGTTCGGTGTCTTTGCTGTGACTTGTGGTAAACAGCAGCTCTGTTCCCTGATTCTGTATAACTCCAACCTGGATGCTTTCGCTTTTAAGGTCCCATTTCAGTTGCGTTTTGCTGTGCAGTTGCCTGATTAGAGGATCTACCCTCATGTTAATCCGCCTCAGGTTGTCAGCCGTGACCAGACCGGTGCACAACTGCAGATGTGGTCAATAGGTCCTGCTTGTATTCTAAGGGATTTATTCTGATGCGGCCTGTCAATCCTGTGTTAATTACGTACGCCTACATTTTGTTCGAAAACTGAACCCACTACATGGGTCATTGTTAGACAAAAGTGATGGAGCACTGGAATCAGTTTGTCATTGTCATGTGGTGTCATAAATAAAATGTAATTTGTAGGTGATCTATTAAATGACGTTTTAATATTTTAAATATTTTTTTGCCTAAAGTATTGTTAGATGCTTCAGACAAAAGGTTTTTATTTCCCATTTTGTATTGTCTGTGCCCTGATGCAAAAACATGTACTAAAGGAAGTTGTGACTAAATAAAGTTTTCTAATGCATTTCACTGAGTTTTGCATATAGTTAAATTAAAAAGTAATCTTTGAGGATACGTTGCTTTTCTTTGCTCTTCCCAATTTAAAAAAAAAATTGCATTTGCATGAACAAATTAGAATTATTATTTTATCCCCATGCATTACAATATAGCAAACACTATTGTTGACCATGGGTTCCCTTTCCCTGATTGTCTTACCATTCTTCAGGAATCTATTGAGTAATATGCAACCTTTTGCTCTATCTGCTAAATTACTGAAGTAATATTTGGGATTTACTGCAAGAACTACTCTAGGAACTGCACCATTGAGGCCAGATATTATTTATTTGAGGTCATACCTCCAATGTCAAAGTTTATTTACGTGTGTAAGCAGAAGATCTCCAGTATTAGGCAGTCTATCATTGCAGAAGCATTTTTCATTTATTGGACACCTTCCAGGACTACTTCCAATCAGTAGTTAGAGGGACCAGTCCCTCTGGACTGAGGTGGTACCTTCATGGATCACACTGTTTATTTCTATATGGAGAGTTTAGAGGACAAGTCAACTCTTTAAACCAGTTCTGCATTATATTTGTTGTATGGTGCATTTCACTTGGAAGATGGCACTGCCATGTGGAAATACATTTTCTTTGAAGGGGTATACTTGGCCAGACTTGAGAGCTGTCTGGAATGGAAGTGCAAAACGATGTCAAGGATCCATAAGTTCAGTTGAAATAAATTTTTTTTGAGAACCATGGCCTGGTTGATGCCATGGCCTGGACAGATAATGCCCAAAACATCACACTGTCAGATTGTTTCTTCCATTAAGGCATCCTGGTACCATGTCTTGTGCCGATAGATCAGGCTGCCAATTATCAACCTTGCGTTGCTTCTGGTTTCTTATCACTGCAGATCAGGATCAACCCACAAGAGCTACAGATTTGGACATGTTATGATCCAGCTTTCTAGCTATTTAGCCTTCAGTGTTTGTCAAATATTTGCTTATTTTTTTGTTTGCAACACATAAGCTTAAAGGATGTACATACAACCAGGTTCTATATTAACAATATAATCAATATAGTTTGCTTTTTCATTTTAGTATATGATTTCATTATGGATTTTTTGGTAATGGGACTATGGTGGAGGATTTCAGACAGGTGGGACAGAGGCAGATGAAGACCCCAGCCAGCTGCACTGCACATGTCCAGGGACATCGTTGGGACTCACCTCATGTTCCTTCTCCCTAAGGGTGGGGGTGAAGTTGCTGTGAGCTACTGCTGCTGCATTTGGAACAGCTGCCTCTTCTGGCTCCACCTCAAAGCAGACAAAGAAGTCGTTCAGCTCCTCTGACATTGAGGTATCACCTTCAGCCACTCCACAACTGGTTTTGTAGTTGGTGATGTGTTGGACTCCCTGCCAAACCTGCCTGCAGTTATTGCAGTCCTGGTGCTTCTCGCTCCTCCTCCTGTAGTCCCTCTTGGCATTCCTGATGCCTCTCTTAGGGTTGTTAAGTGGCATGTTACAGATGGCCTTATCAACAGCAGCTGCTGGACCTCCCTTGTCATCGAGGGCTTCTGGTAAGGGTAGGCCCTGATAGGATTCTCCACTGTGACAGTGTCCATGCAGGTCTTGATGCAGCACAGTACACTGTCAGTGTAGAGTTCCAGGTCAGTATGTTGGTCCTGTCAAAGCAGTTCTGCAGCTGCAGAGAGCCATCCTCTGGCCAGTTTGTGATGTATCGAGTGGTAGTTGGAGCAGATTTGGTGAGGGGGTGTATTCCCAGTCATGTACTCCAGATCTGGAGAGCAGTTATCCATTGTGACTTGTGAGCTGAGTTGTTGCTGATATAAATACACACACCCCCTCCGTTGCTCTTACCAGAGTCTACTGTCCTGGCGCTGAGATGTGTAGGATGCTTCCGTGAACACCAGCATGCAGCTGTCCTTGATCGCGCGGTTTGTTGCAACCTGTAGCCTCAATACATCCATCTAGTTGGCAATAGATCTGCTGGAAAACACTTGGAAGCTCTGGTTTGTGCGTCTGTCTATGTAGCCTAGCTAGGAAACTTGGTATGTTACTGGGTTGACACTAGGTGTGTGAACCTTCACTGGTCTCACGATTCGATTCGATTATCGATGCGTCACGATGCATGCAAGTTAAGGTCTTGAAAGCCCGTGTGGACGCTTTGATTTGCTACAATGAGCAGAAAAATGTTTGTATTGGTCTCTTCAAAGATGGCTGCCTGTAACCACTTGTAATTTTTCAAAACAAAATGTCTTGTGACAGGCTCCTTGACAGCGATGACCCGTCACTAGGGGCACTGGGGCACCGCCCCACCAGTCTTACATGAGGAAGAAGATAGACATCACATAAAATTATTTTAGAAAAACATGAAAATTAAAATAAATGAGCTGTACATAAAACATCCTGTGAGTACTCTGTATAATCTTCATTCAAGTGTAGTTTTAAAACGTTCTCTCTCATTCACCACAACCAAAATATCATGTGACATATTTCTTGTTCTTTTGGGGTGCAGAAATCTTTACCATAGACTTATGCTATGACTGGTCCATGTACACTCAAATCCCCTCCTATACAAAGAATGGGAGAACCTTTCGGCATGGAAGCCCTCCCACAAGACCGAGGTTGTATCTCCGCTCAGGATATTCGCACCTTGGTGGATCGGGATTAGAACTGGCAACCTTCTGATTATGGGGCCGCTTCCTTCACAGCTAGGCCACCACTGCCCCACTCCAAAAAGCCCAAGTACTCTGAATGAATTTCACCTTGAGTCTGGCGCTCGGCCTTTCTGGGGCGGTAATAATGGGTTGAATGGCCACCTACCGCAATGGAGAAGCACAGTGTTACGTCCTGTTATTTTGGGGTGTGTTTCTGTTCTGTGTTTTGTGCTGTTTGCAGGTGCCTGGTGATTGTAAATTGAGCCCACCTGTACCTGCTGTGGGACAGACAGAATAAAAGGAGCCTCAGTCTCCTTTTTCGGGGCTGCGCTTGCCGTGCCATCCACCCACCCGCCTTCCTACCCTTTCCCTTTGACATCACTTCCGGTTTCCCCTGCGCTTCCCCTAGGAGGCGACGCAACTTGTTGTGTCGGCCTGCTTCGGTGTTTGTCTGTTTTTCTCTGTTTTCCTGTTTTGTTTGCTGTTATTCGTTGTAATTCGTTTTGTATGTATTTCTTCTTTGTTTATATATTTAGTAGTTAATAAAATACTTGTTAAAATTATCCGTTTCGTCATAGTAGGGTTACGTTTGTGTCCTTTCTTTTGTTACGGGCTGGAGCCCCTAGACCTGTTCGTAACAAAATTGGTGGCTTCGTCCGGGATTTGTTCTGTTTTTTTCTCTCAGGACAAATTTTATTTATCTTCGGGACATCTGTATTTTTGGGGAAGACTTGCGTTCGACGTTCGTTTGGAACTCTATTAAGTTAGGCGTCTCCAGCCGGATTTTCGTAATCCCTCCATCGGAGCGCATTTGTTTTGTTGGTTTGTGTTTGGGGATTTTGTTTGGGTGGTGTTTTGAAGAGCAACCCCGGGAGGAGCTTCGCGGTTTGTCTCCTGACTGACCACGAACCTTCAATTGGTAACGCTCTTTGAAGAAGCGAAGGTTTATTTAGTGGGAGAGTTAGGCAGGTTTAGGGATCAGAGTTCCCACACGAATACGTTGTTGCGGTGGAGAAATCGCACGTTTCGCTCCGTTCGCAGTCTGAATTTTTTGGTGCTGCATCTCGTGTCTCTTGGCAACATGTCGTTGGCAGACGAGTTTATTCAGAGCCCTTCGTACGAACTCCTGTCGCGTTGCACTAAAGACAATTTGTTGCACATTGCAGAAAACTACGCGATTGAATTAACAAGCGAAGATAACGTTGAAGGAATCTCTTTTTAAAGCCGTAGAACGCGCTTTATTGGGCAGTAATGTACTTGCGGCGCGGACCGAGGGTCCGGCGTCCCCGCAATCTGCAGCCGGTAGCGTCTCTGAAATGGAATTAAAGATGCGCGAATATTCTTTTCGGGAGCGGCAGATGCAATACGAAGCAGCGAAGTGGAGATCTGAACGTGACAGCCGTGCTGTGCGGGAGAAGGAAATTGAGAAGGAGTTGCAGATTCGTAAAATGGAAATCGAATTAGAAGTAAAACGACTCGAGTGTGAGGAACGCGAGAGAGAGCGGAACCGGGAATATGAAAGTCAGCGCGAAAGGGAAGAGCGGGACTTTGTTTTAAAGAAATTAGAATTAGAATTGTCCGCTAGAAAAGACGCCGTAGTTCCGGCGGTGGCCTCTGTTCCTCCAGTGTCGCTGTTACCTCCTGGCTCTGTGTCTCCTCCTCACGTCCCTCCGGTGGACCAAACTTCTTCTGATCCAGGTGATTATGGGTTTGATGTGTCCCGTAATATTCGTCTCGTCCCTCCGTTCAACGAACGAGAGGTCGAGAAGTATTTTAGTCATTTTGAGAGAGTTGCCATTACATTAAAATGGCCAACTTCTGTCTGGAGTCTTTTATTACAGTGTGTGTTGTCTGGTAAAGCTCAGGAAGTTTACTCTGCCCTCACAGTTGAGCAGAGTTCAGACTACAGTACTGTTAAAACTGCGATTTTAAACGCATATGAACTAGTACCTGAAGCATACAGACAAAAATTCTGTCGACTGAGTAAAACTGACCGAATTACATATGTTGAATTTGCACGTGAGAAGGAGAACCTGTTCGACCGCTGGTGCACATCAGAGCACGTTACATCCCGCGAACAGTTGAGAGAGTTAGTACTGTTGGAGGAGTTTAAAAACTGTGTTCCTGATTCTGTCGCTACCTATCTGCATGATAGACAGGTTACCACCTTGGCTCAAGCTGCTGTTTGTGCTGATCAGTATGCTCTGACACATAAAAGTGTCTTCGTCCCGTTCTCTTCGTCTCCTTCACACTGCATTCGCTCGCCACCTTCCAGCCCAAAACAGAGCTGGAGGAATTCCCGAAAATCTTCACCCCCCAAAGACCCTCGTGGGTGTTTTTATTGTCATGAGCTGGGTCATTTAATTGCTGCATGTCCTCGGTTACAGAAAAAGAATCTAGCATCGTCCAAATCACTCCCAAAGAAAGTTGGGCTGGTGCACACGTTCACTTCGGAGAACATTATCGATGAGGTTGATCCTGGCTATGATCCATTTACATTAAATGGAACGGTGTCTCTTACTGGTCGTGTGGAAGATGATGTTGGTGCTGGTGCTGCACAATCGTTCATTTTAGATTCGGTTCTCCCATTCTCTACGGACAGTTGTTGTGATTCCGATGTGCTGGTGCAGGGAATTGAAATGGGGTTCGCGAGAGTCCCATTGCACACTCTGCACTTAAAAAGTGAATTGGTCTCGGGTGTTTTTAGGATTGCGGTTTGTTCTCAGCTTCCAGTGAAAGGGGTTTCCTTTCTTTTGGGAAATGATGTCGCTGGAGGAAAAGTCCTTCCAGTTCCGGAGGTTGTAGACGTACCGATGTTGGTTACGGACGTGGACTCAAGTCTGGCTTCAGTCTACCCTGCGTGTGTCGTTACGCGAGCGCAAGCTCGTAGGTATCAAGATGAAGTTTGGTTATCTGATACTTTTATGTCGTTCGACCCTTCGCCTGTGATTTCTGCGCATGTATCTGAGGAGATGTCCACATGCGGTGATGCTGCAGCTGCTGATGACGTGTGGCTGAGCGTAGATAGTGTTGATTGCTGGTGAACAGAAGACTGATCCTTCTCTGGCCCGGTGCCGTACTGCTGCCAGAAAAGGAGGTGTAGTTAACACATCAGCGTCATTTTACTGGGAAGATGGATTTTTAATGCGGAAGTGGATTCCACCACACAGTGAAGATTTGGGGTGGAATGCGGTTATTCAGCTTGTGGTTCCTGCTAAATTTAGAGGTCAGGTACTGGCCGTCGGGCACGACCATGACTTTGCTGGTCATTTGGGGGTAAATAAGACATACCACCGTATTTTACGCCACTTCTTTTGGCCAGGTTTAAAATCTGATGTGGTTAAATACTGCCGGTCATGCCATCGCTGTCAAATAGCAGGAAAACCAAATCAGGTGATTCCCCCTGCTCCGCTCCGTCCCATCCCAGTCATTTCTGAGCCATTTGAGAGAATTATTTTAGATTGTGTAGGACCTTTGCCTACGACAAAGTCTGGGCATCGATATTTGCTGACTATTATGTGTGCTGCAACACGCTATCCTGAAGCCGTCCCATTACGTTCACTCAAAGCTAAACCTGTTTTACGCGCACTGATCCGGTTCTTTTTTACGTTTGGGCTGCCAAAGGTAGTACAGACAGATCAGGGCTCTAACTTTCTATCACGCCTGTTTAAGGAAGTGTTGAGTGAGTTGTCCATTAAGCATGTGGTGTCTAGTGCTTATCATCCAGAGTCTCAAGGAGCCTTGGAAAGATTTCATCAGACGCTGAAGACCATGTTTCGTACGTACATTGATGACACTACAGAGTGGGATGATGGGTTGCCACTCTTATTGTTCGCTGTTCGTGAAACACCCCAAGAGTCACTTGGTTTTAGTCCTGCGGATTTGATCTTTGGCCACACCATCCGGGGCCCATTGAAACTTTTGCGTGAGAAGTGGGGATCTCAGGGCAAAGAGAATTTACGGAACATTCTTGATTTTGTGAGTTCATTTCGTGAGCGTTTGCATCGAGCATGTGAGTGTGCACGCAACGCTTTAGTAAAATCTCAGTTAAAGATGAAGGGGCATTATGATCGTAAGGCTGTGAGTCGGGAGTTCCAGCCTGGTGAAAAAGTGCTTGTGCTCTTGCCTGTTGTAGGATCTGCGTTACAAGCAAGGTTTTCTGGCCCTTATGAAGTTGTGTCTAAACTGAGTGAAACAGATTGTCATTCGTACGCCTGATAGACGGCGTAAAACTAGAGTGTGTCACATTAATATGCTCAAGTCTTATGTTACCAGGGATGTGGAGAAAGTAGCTGCTGGAGCCGTTCCAGTCGCAGCCATATCCACTGCGGTGATTCCCTGTTACAGTCCTGAGGAGGATGGCCTTACTCTGCGAGACGTTCCTGTGACTTGTGCCCGTCTCCAGAATTCTGAAATCATGTCTGATCTGGACTCGTTTCTGTCACATCTCTCTCATCAGCATGCTTGTGAGATTAAAACTTTAATAGGCCTCTTTCCTTCTTTGTTTTCAGATGTGCCATCTTGTTGTAATGTCCTGTGCCATGACATTGACGTGGGTGACCATGCTCCCATAAAGCAGCATGCATACCGCCTCAATCCCACAAGGAGGGCTGCGATGGCAGCTGAGGTGGCCTATCTTGCTGATCATGGATTAGCAGTGCCCAGTTCTAGTGCCTGGAGTTCTCCGTGCATTCTGGTTCCTAAACCAGATGGCACTCATCGGTTCTGCACTGACTATCGTAAAGTGAACGCAGTCACACGACCTGACTCGTTTCCTCTGCCACGTATGGAGGATTGCGTCGACCATGTGGGCTCAGCTAGCTTTGTCAGTAAGCTGGACTTGTTGAAAGGCTACTGGCAGGTGCCACTGACACCTAGAGCTGCTGAGGTCTCAGCATTCGTGACGCCAGATAGTTTTATGCAGTATTCTGTAATGGCATTCGGGTTGCGGAATGCACCAGCAACCTTTCAGCGTCTTATGACTACCGTGTTGGCAGGAGTGCCAAATTGTGAGGCGTACCTCGATGATGTAGTCATTCATTCGTCTACCTGGTCTGACCATGTGCA
This sequence comes from Denticeps clupeoides, assembly GCF_900700375.1. Classification (NCBI taxonomy): domain Eukaryota; kingdom Metazoa; phylum Chordata; class Actinopteri; order Clupeiformes; family Denticipitidae; genus Denticeps; species Denticeps clupeoides. Next base: position 19,752,065 of record NC_041708.1, read on the forward strand.
GTCACTCCACACTGTGTTTGACCGCTTGTGTAAAGCTTCGCTCACCCTAAACTTGGCGAAGTGTGAGTTTGCGAAAGCAACTGTGAGTTATTTGGGTAAACAAATTGGTCAGGGACAAGTTCGTCCCCTTGCAGCTAAAGTAGTAGCCATCTTTGACTTTCCCGTACCAACCACTCAGCGAGAGCTGCGTAGGTTCCTTGGGATGATTGGGTACTACCGTAGTTTTTGTAAAAACTTCTCTGATGTAGTGTTGCCACTGACGAATCTGCTCCGTAAAAATACTGTCTTTGTTTGGTCTGCAGATTGCCAGAAGGCATTTGAACATGCCAAAGCCTTGCTTTGTAGTTCTCCAGTTCTTGCTGCTCCAAACTTTAATGTTCCATTCATACTAGAGGTGGATGCAAGTGCTACTGGAGCAGGTGCTGTACTTTTACAAGAAGATGCAAATGGATTTGATCACCCCGTTTGTTATTTTTCTAAGAAATTCTTGAAACATCAACTGAACTACAGTACCATCGAGAAGGAAGCCTTGGCGTTGTTGCTGTCACTGCAACATTTCGAAGTTTATGTGGGATCAACTTCCATTCCAGTTAAAGTGTTTACTGATCATAACCCTCTTGTCTTCCTCACCAGGATGAAAAACGCCAATCAGCGTCTTATGCGCTGGTCTTTATATCTACAAGGGTTTAATTTGGAGATCAGGTACAAAAGGGGCTCTGATAATGTTTTGGCGGACGCCTTGTCACGCTCCTACCAATAAATGTTTTTGATCAACAGTAAATGTTGATTTTTAGTGGTGGGGGTGTTATGTCCTGGTATTTTGGGGTGTGTTTCTGTTCTGTGTTTTGTGTTGTTTGCAGGTGCCTGGTGATTGTAAATTGAGCCCACCTGTACCTGCTGTGGGACAGACAGAATAAAAGGAGCCTCAGTCTCCTTTTTCGGGGCTGCGCTTGCCGTGCCATCCACCCACCCGCCTTCCTACCCTTTCCCTTTGACATCACTTCCGGTTTCCCCTGCGCTTCCCCTAGGAGGCGACGCAACTTGTTGTGTCGGCCTGCTTCGGTGTTTGTCTGTTTTTCTCTGTTTTCCTGTTTTGTTTGCTGTTATTCGTTGTAATTCGTTTTGTATGTATTTCTTCTTTGTTTATATATTTAGTAGTTAATAAAATACTTGTTAAAATTATCCGTTTCGTCATAGTAGGGTTACGTTTGTGTCCTTTCTTTTGTTACGGGCTGGAGCCCCTAGACCGGTTCGTAACAACAGCGCAACCTGGAACTTCAGACTGGCCACACACCTTGGTTGCACACCCAAGGTTGGTTAAAGTCACTCCTGCCCCCACTGACACAAGCCTGCCAGCAGGTGCACTTGCTGTTATCAGTCCGAACATCCCCCTTTCCACACAAAAATAAACACGTGCGGACTGAACGTAAAAGAGAACCTGGTGCACCATCGGCACACTTGTTGTAAAGATGCAGACCACAGTGCCAATTACTCTCTTAGTATAGACAAACCAGTAAAACCCACCTTTGTGGAGATATTAGGTCCCAATTCCATGCACACCGGCCAGAAGAACTCCATGGAAGAGCCTTTTAACGAAACATCTATCCAACCTTGTCTTTTATTGCATTAAATGTTGCATTCTATCTCATCACCACATCTTGTTTTGGCCACAACTGAGCTTGTCCCATATGCTGCTGCACCTCGCGCAACTTTGCAGACGTCAATGTGCTTTTGGGCATGTACTCCGATATGTTTTTACATTTTGGATCAAAAGTTTGAAAGATTCTTGTGAGCAAAACAACCGCCGTGATTCCATTTGAGCTCATCGCTATCAGCCTTGACAAGGTTGCTTTTATTGTCCATAACACATGCCACAATTTTGTCTTCAATACCTCATTCCTAGACAACATGCCTAAATTCGTAAGCAACATTTTCTCTGATGAAACCCCTTTTCTGATTGTTTGGGGCATCTGGAAAGATGATTGTTCGGAAAAGAAAAGGTGAGCGCTGCCATCAGTCCTGTCTTGTGCCAAGAGTAAAGCATCCTGAGACCATTCATGCTTGGTCTTGCTTCTCATACAAGGGAGTGGGCCTAGGTAGAACAATACCTTTTCCAGCATGATGGAGCACTGTGCCACAAAGCCAAAGTGATAACTAGGTGGTTCGAGGAACAAAACATTGAAATATTGGGTCAATCGAAATACTTGTGGTCAATCCTAAAGAGGCGGTGAACAAACAAAAACCCACAAATTCTGACAAACTCCATTTTGAAGGAATGGGTTACCATCAGTCAGGATTTGGCCCAGAAGTTGATTGACAGCATGCCAGGGCGAATTGCAGAGGTCTTAAAAAAAAGGGCCAACACTGCATAGTGCAACACTGCTTTCTTTGCATAAACCTGATGTAATTAAAAGTGAAAAGGATATGATTGTCATTGTGATACACAACACATCACATGGTGCACACAACGAAATGTGTCCTCTGCTTTTGATGAGCAGTGGGCAGCCTGACAGGTGCCCGGAGAGCAGTGTGTGGGGACGGTGCTTTGCTCAGTGGCACCTTCAGTGGTGGATCGGGACTTTCTGATTATGGGGACGCTTCCTTAACCATTACGGAATAATTACTTTAGAACTTGTAAAATGCTTGTAATTATGCTTTGTGAAAACCAGCATTTGTGTTTTTCTCAAAACTTTTGGCCACGACTGTGTTTGACCAGTGGATTCACTAATTTCTGTCGTTCAGGAAGTGCTATCCCACTCGTATGAGTGATAAACCGGCTATCTGAGCTATTACGATTTGATTATGTTTCTGGCTGGAGGAACCACCGGACGCACCGACTCTATCACTGGTTCTTAGCAATCCTGATTCTGATGGTGCAACATTCTAAGTTATGCAACATTTATGTTGAAATTTATGTTTTAAGATGTACTTATGTTCCAGAGTTTACAATGTAGACATGGATTCAGTTTAATGGAGACCTCAGATCTGTAACTCCGGGTTTTTAAGTTGGATTTGAACCTTCTGGAACCTTCTGGTTCATAGGCGACTGTTACCAACTAGGCTATCCAATCACACAGCATTACAAAATTGTATTCTGCATAGCATGGAAGGAGAGCCTTCTTAACAAAGCTCTTAAACCTCTCCTCCCTAATAGACAAGAACAAAAACAATCCCAGATTCCTGTTTAATACCATAGCCAAACTATGGTATTACTTAATGGTAACTAGAAATAAGACACTGATTCCAATAGTGAAAATTTTAAGAACTTCTTTAGGTGGCCAGAGTCCACTGATAAGACTACCAAAGAGGTACAGGTGTGGACATGGACTGCTGGCCCCACCTTGAACCCAGGTCCCACCAACCCAGAAATGGACTTATGACCCTGAGTATCATCGGTATGGATAATTTTTTAAATATTGGACTTCTTATACTCATGGCTCTTGTTAACAAGTGTTAACAGTAACACTGTAGTGATGCACATTGCATGCTCTTGCTACCCTGGAAGGGGGTCCCTCTCTGAATCACTCCTTCCCAAGGTTTCTTCCATTTTTTTTTTCTCCATTTGCGTTGTTCCATGGACTTGTTCCTTGTGTCCAGAGAGGGTCTAAGGGTGTTGTCTGTAATGGTGGTACTGCCCATTAGACATGTGCTTGTGATTTTGGGCTATAAAAAATATGTTATTCAATATCCTTTCAGTAGCTTGTACATGTGAGTGTTACAGTCTAATTTATCACTAATATTGGCATAATAAAGTACTTGCATTATTTAAGATGCACAGACTATAATATCCACATTTCACAAGTTTGTTTTGCACAGGATTAATGGGTATTAAAAGGTTGATTGACTTTATTTGATTAAAGGGCTTCTGTTTTCCACAACTTCATGAAATCAGTCCTATTGCTCCATGCCCTCAATAGAGGGCACCCCAGCACCAATCTGTTACTGCTACACTGGTCATTGCACAATCAATACACTTTAGCAGAATCCATAGCCACTACTCAATGATGTCTAAGTCTTATGTCCTACATGAACATAAATATATTTGCTTTTTAGTAGCCTTATTCTTTTTCTTCTTCCAATTCACAGTATTGTACTGCTATAATTATACATGGGTGGTAGTAGCCTAGTGGGTAAGACACTCGCCTGTGAACCAGAAGACCCAGGTTCAAATCCGACTTACTACCATTGTGTCCCTGAGCAGGACACTTAACCTTAAGTTGCTCCAGGGGGACTGTCCCTGTAACTAATGACTGTAAGTCGCTCTGGATAAGGGTGTCTGATAAATGCTGTAAAATGTAAAAATGTAAATACATGTGACAAACTGAGATAACGCCTGTCACATACCCACACCAATCTTACTTCCCTCTTCTTTTAAACAAGCTTATGGTTCCATATTTTAAACCCAGCCACCTTTTTAAACTTTTAAGTCTAATGCAATATTGTCACTTGGACCTAAAGCTAGTAGAAAACAGCCAATCAGTTTCTCAAGCCATTCTTAAAAAGAAAAAAAGAGGTATGGTACATTTAAGACACTGTCATCAGGGAGTACAATTTAATGTCATGTATAAGAAAAGATCAGGACATGGCCCATACATATACTTTCAGGAAGGAACATCATGGAAAAATTGGTCAAGATTATTTTGTGCTCAGAACCAATTATGCTCATGACTGCAGTGGAACTGGCCTGTAGTTTTAAATTAATTCCAACTCTGAACCAAAAGGCCCAGGTTCAAACCCCAATTACTACCATTGTGTCCCTGAACAAGACACTTAAACCTGAGTGTCTCCAGGGGGACTGTCCCCATAATTACTGATTGTAAGTTGCTCTGGATAAGGGCGTCTGATAAATGCCATAAATGTAAATGTTAACTCTGGACATGCAGGACATTGTTAGTTATTGAGATGACTGCAAACTTTAGAAACAGTTTAGAAGCAGTTTTAGAAAAAATATATTTAAAACCATACACAAAGCAGACCTTCTTTAGAGGTGACCTAACAGATGAAAACATTAACATTACACAACTAGTGTAATTAACAGTGTTATTTGTGGTCATAATCCTATATGACAGTGCCAGTGTGTGTGTGATGCTTTTATTTGTGGTGAGGCGCTGCAGACTCGTCTGGCATGTCAGCCGCCTGCTTTTGGATCTGCTGTCACACATGTGCTAATATTAGCTCTGCCGAGACGGCGAGATGGATCAGGATGAAAAAAAGGGGTGATAAATGAGGATGAGGGGGTGGGGTAAACGGGGGCGTCTTTAAAATGGAAACAAGAGAAAGAAGACTGGAGACACAGTATGTGTGCATCACAACCACCAGGAGCTGCTAGAATATAGCACATGTTCTGGTTTGTGTGTGTGTGTGTGTGTGTGTGTTGGGGGGGTTGTGGTTAGGAACAGAAAGTGGATTTGAGATCAGTGAAAGGCAGAGCAGATTGTACAGGGAGTACGGAGTGTGTCTGTGTGTGACCGATAATGGAGGACATTGTGTGTGTGTGTGTGTGTGTGTGTGTGTGCTTTCCCCGGTGTCGCTGATTTCAGGCCACTGTGGCGCCTGTCAGCAGCCCCCCGCCCGCTCCCCTAGCATGCTCAGCCCAAGGGAACCTGCAGATTAAATGTAGCCTCTGTAAGCCAAGCAAATCATGGAGCCGTGTCTACAGCTTCGCACACACACACACACACACACACACACACACACACCTTTCTATTTCTCATTGTGTCTCTTTTGGTTTCTGTTTATCTGTGGCCACTTGCCATCATCTCTCTCTGATTCTTATTTTAAAGTCTTGTGTTAAAAAGTTTATCACGAAAAAATAGTGTCTTTATTCATTGAGTGTGAATGATTGGATGGCATATTATTATTATTATTATTATTACTAATATGGCTATTATTAAATGTTTTATGTTCTTAATGTGGCCAGTGTGAATTAGTGAAAAGAGAAGCGCCACAGAGTTTCTCCTTCCCCCTCCTCCTTTCAGCTCTGCAGATCAACCCAGAGAGCGGAGGGGAGAGGGAGAGGCTGCAGGGACAGAAATGTTCGATGGACTGCGGGAAGAGAAGTGAGCGAGGGAGCGGCGGGCTGGATGGCGCCGTGCTGCTCGCCTTTCCTCTGCTTTCTGGGAGACAGCAGGAATCCTAGCACAGGTATCTTCACGACAACATGGAGGTGAAGTGTGTGTGAGTGTGTGTGGGAATACAAGTAACACCATTCTGACCATATCTGCATCTCCTCATCTGCTCTATTACTCTGGACTCAACGTCTTTTCTTTTCTCCATCTCGGTTGTTTCGGACTTTTTTTTTTCTATGCCCCAGCATCAACAGACTAAACTGTGAGCTTTCTGTCTGTGGCTGGGCGCTTTGTTGAATGTGTGTGAGAGAGGTGGTGGGCATGTTCTCCTCCACTCACACGGCTGCAGCATTTGCTTTGTCTGGGGATGAGACGAGGTTCATTCATCATGGGGACACATTCAGGAGACTAGAACCTCCCTTCTCTATTAGAGATGTGTTTGTTGGAGTATTGTTGCAGGTGTGTTCTTGGTTGTGTTTGTGTGTGTGTGTGTGTGTGTGTGTGTGTGCACATCTGCCCTTTTGTCTTGCCCTTGTCCCTGACTGTGGTGCATTCTGGGTCTCTCCTGGCCTCTCTGGGTGTTATGGATCTGTGCCTGTCCCCGTCCCTGAGACCCTAACTTGTGATGTCATGTTGCCTTGTGCACGGGTTAGGCTCTTGGGAGCTGGGAGGGGTGCACATTCGTCTGTGACATACTCTGGGAGGGATAAGTGTTCTTTATGGGAGTCTTGTGGGCCGGGTTGGTAATAGATTTTAAAGGGGAAATCAGGAGATCGGAGCCCCAGCATCCAGCTACTCTTCTTCACGTGGTGTTGAAAGTGCTCAATCCTCAACACCGCCCAGTGTATCACCATGCTGCACTTTGTGTGTTTGAATATGAATGTGTTTACTTGGTGGTAAGGATCAATACTTTTAAATTGCTGAGAATTTGTGTGACGATGCTGTAATGGCAGGGTTATTTTGTGGATTTGTGGCATTTAAATGCACTTTTGTGAGGTAAACAAATAAAGCAATGTGATTATGACAGGATGCATTACACTGATTTGTAAAAGAGTGTTTGTGTGATTGCGTGTACTGCATGTACTTCCACATTTGACAGAGCTTCTCCACTGAACTTCAAATGCTTCTATTATTAGTCATTTTTATCCATAGTAGGGTTATTAGTGGAGAAGTAGTACCTCTTGGTGCTATATAATTGTGTATACATATGTACAATTATCAACAGTGATGAAACAGTGAAAATTGCAAAAAAAAACCAAACATTATTCAATAATAATGTGTAAAAAAACAGCTCTCCAGGAAGAATAAAATAAACATATAAATTATACACTAGTTATGAACTAAACTGTGGCACCCTACAAATGTATGTGTTTAGTTATTCTAAATAGGCAAAAATTATTAGATATGATAAGTTAATAATTAGATGAGCTAAAACTGTATGAAAATGATAAATTAGATGAATATCACTGGTCCAGACAGTTACAACTTTGTATGGTTATCTTATGCTGGTTGTGTTAAGGCAGAGTTGGATGGGGCTAGACTGCGTGTTGATGCAGGTGTTGAGTGCACTGCCTATTGCTGTGAGACTCTTGTCTGGGTGAATCGCTGTGATCCTGCCAATGTGGTTAAGGTCAACCAGTGTAACATTTGACTGTGATAGATCCATGTCTAATGTGTGCCTCTGATATAATTGTATATTATCCACTCTATTGTCCACTTTACCGTTGTTGCATTTCAGAGAACTTGTTATACACGCAATTGTATAGAATTTTTATCAGTCAACGAATGACTGTTCCATCTTGTCTTGTCAGCAAAATTGTAAAGTAAAACTCAGAAAAGAAAAAGGAACATACCATGTTTAATACGAGGAATGTACTTCCACAGAGGAAATTTTATATTCTAAAATTATTATCCAATACACACCTCGACAGGCTATGGCCGCTGGTCTTGCATGATTGTGGTCGTTTTCCATTTTCATTGTCCTGTGGTCCCTGGTTACCTGGTGTCACAGGTCACAAACTTTACTAATGAGCACAATCAAATGACATAGCTGGACTCTTAAAGAGTCTCTAATCACAATATGAATGACACATGCTAAGAGTGTATTTATCCCTTTTTTTGGGCACGAGTCTTCACCAAGCTTATAACCTGGTATGAGAAGGAGGGGAGAGGAAAACTGCCATTAGTGCAGCCTCCGGTCACTATGAATATCTGGTGATGCCGTACAGATTTGTTAATGCATACTTCCAGGGTGTATTAGGAACCTTATCACAAAGGCATCTATCTCACCACACTTCTTTCGTGGAAACCCTCTGAGCTCAACTGGTCTCCACAAGCACAGGAGGTGTTCACCACACTGAAACACAAGTTCACCACAGCCCCAGTTCTCCACATGCCAGACCCTTTACTTCCCTGTGTGGTGGATATGGATTCATTCACGTAGGAGGTTGGGTAATTGGTGGCAGGGGTTCAAATCCTGAATCATCAAGGTGCTACTGAGGTTCAATTGAGCAAGGTACCGTCCCCACACACTGCCCCCCCGCACCTTTCATCCACTGCTCACTAAGCATGATGGGCTAAATGCAGTGGACACATTTTGTTGTGTGCCTTGTGTGCTGTGATGTGTTGTGTATCACAATGATGAACATCTTCACCAGGAAGCTGACACAAGCTGTACAGAATTATGACATGACGAGCTCTTGATAGTCAAACTGGATTATGTACATAGTTGCACTGATGGAGGTATTGGCTAGAAGAGCCGTTTGCACCAACCTCTGCAACCTGGAATACATCCACACAGGCAGGTCAGTTAGGCTCTATTTTTCAGAGGCTTTTGCTTCATGATCACTTACAAACCTATATTACAAAACATCAAGGCAGATACCCCACAGCCTCATCATCTGGGGTGTGGCTAAGAAGCTGCAGACAACTCTCCAAAAGAAGTCTGCCCTTCTGGGTTGTCTTCCAGGAAAGAGTGTTGGTGTCCCCTGCTTTCTGGAGCAGATTCATCCCATTCCTCGACGGCTTGCACACACCACCAACCACCTCTCCCAAGCATTCTGATGGCCCACTCTGGCCCAAGATGTGCAGTGACTTGTTCAGTCATCGATAAAAATGTATCCTGCACTACCGGAAACAAATCCAAATAATTAAATAAAAACCAATAGGCTACAGGACATTTGGTTCACTCTGCTGGTGCTGAAAAATTGGAAGGTTATGAATCAGATTTTTTTGCAAAAGATTACTTGTTGAGAATAGATATTTAGGAACCCATATCTCATTTCAGTGTGTTCCTGGAAGTAACAGGAGTTAAGTACTTGGCAGGACATTAAACATTTTTTTGTGTATTTCAGCACATTGTGGAGTATTTTGGAATGAAATTATCTGGCCAACAGTGCTTGCATTTGGTAGGCTCTGCATGGGCTAGCTGTGCAGCACTGGCAAATTAAAATGAAAGATTGACAAAGTTCTGTGGATGCAGAATGAAACGTCTCTACATTAAAGAAAGCAAGTCCAGTTGCCATGACTCAACTTTCAGACAAATTCACCTGAATTACTGAGAATCTTCACAGACATTAAAATGAAATTTTGCATAGGGCGCGTTTTCTTTAAATGCGAAATACAAAACTTGAGTAATGGCAACAAGACACATGGAATGATGTGTCAAATCTCACAGTCTAATGCATTGATTGTCATTGCTTTAATAATCCATAACATGTATGATGATATGGTATAACTCTGCTCTGCTAATTCAATTATTTTCTGCTATTATCTTTAACTGTTTTGATATTAGTGTAGGGATGAATGATATATCGAAATCGCATTTTGTGAGAGACTGGAGTGACACCACATTGGGGAGAACGGGACCAGGTGAAAGGCGAATGCAGCCAAATGTGCAGAGCAAGGGCAGGCGACGCTCTATTCAGATGAGGGGGCGTGCAGCAGAGTACACAAAGTTCAGATAGTAAAACAAAGCTCATTGCGCTCTTCACGTGTTTTGCATTACCTCTCAAAAATGAGTGGCGCTCAACATGCCACGCTTGCAGCGGGGCTCACCACTAGAAAATTGGTACGGTTTTCTAAACTTCTCCTAAAACAATAATGTGGTGTTAAAGATCTTTGCACACTCAGAGACTGATAAGATTTTTCTCCATTTCCACTTTTTGAAAGTCTGAACATTGCCCACTTCAATGCTTTGATTCAATTGGTTGCATGAAAATGTGTCATGGTGCACCACGGTCAAAATTCAACAAATTTCAACTTTGAAAGACTAACCTTAACCCTAAACCTAACCACAAACGATTGTGCAAGTCATACAGATTAGGTACTGACATGTGTGCAAGGCTGGCAATTTCCGCACTTGCAGTCTGCTTGGCGCAGTGCAAAACCCTATCCATTACGGTTATATTGTATATTACCATAATATAGTAACTAATCATAAATTAAATCATAATTGCGATTATTCTCAAATAAATTGCAATTCTTTATTTTATTTTTTTTCTTAAAATAGTTCAGCCCTATATTGCTCTTTTGAGAGGTTCTTCCCCAACTGGTTTTCATTTTGTACCAGCTGGCAGATCCCAGACCTGTGAGTGAAACTACTTGCAGTCCCTGCAAAAGTGTCTTTTTCAGTTTTTTTTTTCTTCTGAAGATCAGATTTGAACTTGAGTCTGGGGAATGGCTGTGCACTGTTAATAAGAATAATATGTTTGTTTTTTACACATTCATTGTTGATTCATTATCATTACAAATGTGAACGTGCCCATTTTAACAGTGGAAGACCAGATTCGTACGTTCTCATGGAGGTCCCTACATTCTTCACAGGCTGGAGTCTGTGACAGCACCAAAATAGTACCTGTTCTTTACCCTGTCTCCAGGTTTTCCAACCTTTTTCATTTAACAGACTTACAGTGTCGGATGTCAGAACTGTGGCTGATTAAACTTGCATTTAGAACCTAAAAATACCAAACGCAGCTCTGCTGGATGAACCTGTTCTCTGTGACGTTAATCGTTCTTTAAGGTGCCGTGCGTTTGCAGTGAAGTTTAGCAGAGCTCACTGTAGCGGCGGAGGAGTAATTTATTCTTCCTGTGCCGGTCTCCCGTATAAACCCGCTGACCTCGGCAAAGCATGGCTTGTCCCACGGCCCCAAATGAGCCCCTCTGATTTGTGACGGGGGTGGGGTTGGAGCTTTGGTGCCTGTACTCTCCTCCAGAGCACTTCCAGCTGCTCTCCAGCTCTCACTGCGGGGCAAGAGACGTGTCTCAGCACACTCACTGATAAACAACATGCCTCACACACACACACACACACACACACACACACACACACACACACTGTGTAAAAAAAGTGTAACTGTATGAACTAAGGGCGGGCCACCTTGTAGTGTAAGTGAGTAGAGTTGGAATGAGAAGGGGGATGCCAAACTCGTGTGCTCTGTTTCAAATTTAAACCCTTGCTTCCTGAGCAATAATCATTCCCACCTTACTCAAGACTTCAGAAAGGCTCAGAATACTGTACACAACTCCAGTGTGAGGAACATAATAAACTGCATGCTGAATAAAATATTTTGTATCATTATTCAAATTGCAGCCAGTTTATATAGTTGATTTTGAAAGAAACCAAATTTGTCACATCTCCATTCAGACATAAGAAGCGAAAACTAAAGGAGGGCAAATACATACAATCTCTAAGGGGAAAAAGATGCCACGCCAGGCATACAATCAATGAATAAGAGCACACATATGAAAGCTGACACAATCAGGAAATTAGATCATTTTCATTAAGTTTGAAGTTATTTGTTCTTTGCTTCATTTGAGTTTTTCTGATGTAGAGGGATATATAGACAAAATGTTTTTTGTGCCACTAATATAAACATTCTGAAACATTCTTTACATTTCTGTTCCCTCATTTAATACATCTACATATAATGTCGAACTTGTAGCCTCAGCACAGCTTTTTCCCTTAATCCCCCACATTCTAAGAACCATGATGTATGGATAATACTCAGTGTTACCATAGAGACCAGGCTGCATTTTTCTCTTTTTCTTACACTGTCTTGTTTTGTAAAATTGTCAGAAAATCTGAAGGTCATTGCAAATGAGGTTTAGGTTGTCAGTTTGTAAGGTGCCATCAAAGTCAGGATTAAACTCTGGTTTGAGAATCGGTTGTGGTTTCTGTGAATATAACATCATTTAGAGTTTAATCCATGAAGCACAAGGAATTAAAGACTTACATTTTTATTTTCCATCTGATGAGACATTTGTCGATTTATTTATTTAACTTAATGGTCCAGCATGACCTTTCTCTATGTACAGAAAACCATATCATACATGACAGAGCCTGACCATTCAAACTGACTAACTTTGGGTCAACTGTATCAATCAACTGTGCTGTGATGCTCTATCACTAATCAGGTTGTCAATTGTCAGTGTTGCCAGTATGCTGATGCAGCAGATTCAGGCTGTTACAAGACATGACCACATCTCACTACAGTCCCAATCAGTCAACCCACATCATATTCCAGAAAAATGTTCCATTCTCTTCATTGTTCTCTTCCTAACCAAAGCTCTCCTCTCCACAGATGCTGCTAAAAGCACAGGGAAGAACACTGGAAATGATGACCACATCAGCTTCAAATGAATTGCCCTGAAATGGAGGCTGCCTGGGTTGTCCAGGCGGCCAAACCTACTGCATGCACAAGGATGTGCCCGTAAATCCCACTGCTTTCAGTTCTGCTGGTTTCAGGCACTGCTGGATGCTAACAATTCACAGGTTTCAAGGAATTGGTTTGTAACATGAATTTGTGTATGACGATATTTACAAAGATTCTTTTCTTACTGTACAATTTAGAGGCCATGAATACAAATAAAGAGTACATTTCTGTACCCTCTCACAATGCCATCTTGGTAGATTATTGGAAGGGTTTTGGTCTAGGTGGACAGGAGGGTTTAATGGGCACATTGTGTTCTCATTCAGGTCTGGACATGGAGGTGCTGAGTGAGAAATAGAGTATTTTTTTCCAAGGTCTACAGCCAGACTGGGCCAGACTATCCTCTGTCTGGACTGCTCCTTGGAAGAATCCAGAGATCTGATTATGCATCACGCCTGACATCAAAGGTATAAGGTGAATGTCAGGTTCCTTGACCAGATTTATTCTGGTTGCAGGAAATGTTTTGGGATTTGTACTGTATTGCCTAAATTCACAGCTCTCACTGAATGCTACATCAAGATGTTGATATTTGAAGCCACCAATACTGAATAAAGAACATGAAGAATAGTAAGTGGTTCTGGATGAATTGGTACATATTCTTGATGAAGACACGAATTAAGATATTTAATGAAAGGCTTCAGGCCTTATCACCCCTTGTAACAAAACCATATTGAGGGGCCTAGCCAAAATACAGTGGTTCATGGACCCCTGATGAACCCGGAATGATACATATATCAATGTTTAATACAGTTTGGGACTTCTTTAAGCAGTCCTCCTAAAAAGAAAACATTTTGCTCCCGGTCCTTTCATCTTCTAGTTGATCTGTAGATAGGAGCACAAATGGCAGCGTTACTCATGAGGGAGATTCTGGTGATTTGCTGTAATTAAGTTGACAGACAGCTATGATAAATTCAGGCTTTTACACATGATCATTTACTCACAAAAAAGTCCCTCTAATTCAAAATTTTTCTCAGACTCCTTGCCTTTAACAAATATTTTGCTGACCCAGTTGCTCCTTGTTGTGTGTGTGTGAACATTAGCATATTTGTAGATGACTGTAGCTCTATATGGCTATTAATGCTCATCACTTACAAATAAGAAAAAAAATGATAAAGAATAAGGAAACAATTGAAAAATGAATATAGCTGCAACCAGTTTATACCAGCGGCATTACTGATTTTATCCATGTGGATTTGAAATCAAAATTATTATATTTTCATGAATGTTGTTCTTCTGCTACATTTTACATAGATTATTAATCAGAAGAAATATATGAATAAAGGGTTCTGGAAAAAAACATTTTTTTTTTACTTTAATTAGGCTGTAAATGTTGCCTCAGCTGTCCTCAGCTCAGATGTCTTCTCCTGTGTAATTCTCAACAAACCCCCTTGCCAAATCTCTTCATCGGCACCTTCTGCTTTCCTTTTTCTGGCCCCCTGTTAAAGCACCACCCCACCCCCTGTGTTTCTGCTCCTCCCAGAGTTCATTGGGTTCGCCCTCTTCTTTTTTCTCCCTGTTTTTGGAGCTCTGCTGCAGACTGAATTCAGGCTGCCCAGTGTCTTGAAGTTCTGCTATATTTTTGTACATAGACCACACTACATTCTTCAGATTCATCTCTTCAAATGCAGTGCCAAAGGTTTGAAAATCCCCCGAATGCCCCCCTGGTGTCAAATTCCTTTGCAGGAGAGCATGCGCAGTGCAGGGACAACCCTGCAACCCTGCTGCAGACCTCCTGTAATTAAAACCACCGGCACCTGAGCTGCTTAAGCCTGGGATTAAGAGTATGATTAGATGTCCTAAGGAAGTGCATTATTATTAACTGTAAAATGATTTGCCAATAAAATTACATTAATCCCCGACACTAAATATTAAATGTTTTATTCAAATTCCTGTTGAATGCCTTTTGTTTTACCAATGCTCTGAGAGTCTTTACATTCAAACATTTCAATCGCATTTACTGCTCCTATGTACAACAATAAAGGTGACTTGATTTGGTATTTATGTGTAATTATGGACACAGTTTATGTACATGGTATTTGAAAACTGTATGAAATTACATATGCACACTGTATCCACAAATCTACAGTACAGGCCAAAGGTTTGGACACACCTTCTCATTCAATGTGTTTTCTTTATTTTCATGACCATTTACATTGGTAGAGTCTCACTGAAGGCATCAAAACTGAATGAACACATGTGGAGTTATTTACTTAACAAAACAAAAATTGGGAATGGTTGGTAACATTGAACACATTTTATAAATGGTCAGAAACTTGTATATTACTCATGAAAGAATAAAGTTACGTTAAAAACACCAATTACCAATAAATTTGATGTGTCACATGACCCTCTTCCTATTGAAAAAACAAAAGTTGAATCCAAGGTGGCCGACTTCAAAATGGCCACTACGGTCACCACCCATCTTTTTTGTTTTTTAGTTCCTTTTATCTATTGGTTTGACTTTAAGTTAAAAAAGGTAGAGACTAAATATCTGCATGACCCTTCTTTTCACTCATGTGTGTACAGAACATATTTCAAAACTGTTCAGTTCTTCACCAACATACTGCAATCTGCAAAATGCTGGGGCCAGAATCAGAGGTTACCAAGGCAACCACAGAGCCCATAACTTTTATTTGAATATTTCCTCACCTGTTTGAGTTAATCAAAATTAGTGCCTCATTTCATTACTTGGATTACAGAGGATGTCTTGGCAAATCAGAACCGACGTAGAAAAAGATAAACTGTAAACACACCAGAAAAAGCAGATGCACATAAAATGCAGCTAATGTGGACTGAAGAAAATCAACAGATGGAGTACAAATTACTGGATCTGAACCTGAAATTAAAAAATGTACCACAAAGTTTTATTATGGGACTGACTGTGTGATGGTGGATTTAAACCAGCTAACCAGTGTCCTGGTCAGTGGACACTTCTGTGTCTATTAGTCTGCCAGTGGCAAATTCCCTCTCTTGGGCCAGTCTTCTGTTTATTTCCATGGAGAAGCCTGTTTCCCAGGTTTCTCTTAGCCACTGACTGAAGGCATTTGGATGAGTTCCATGCAGCACAAAGTGCAGAGCATTCCACCCATCTGTGTAATCCTGCATGTCAGATGGTGTTAATGTTGCACTGGGAAAATGGAGGATGCTTGCAAAATGACACTTTCAACCAGAAAATATAGAGACAACATGGTATTATTTAAAGAATGCGAAAAATTGTAGTGGTTGAATTGCTATATTTAGTTTTTCGACAATTGAAAAAATGATAAAGAGTTGCGTGATTATTATAGGGATTACTCCGAGTTTTGGGAAGAGGAAACATGACCTAGAGCCAGCTGAAGTACGCAGCATGTTCTATTAATAGTTCAAAGGCAGCACCTTGCTTAGAATGTCACTGATACCAACACTTGGCAATTTTGTTGGGGAGACCTGAGTAATTCTGAAATGAATGGAAATGAACAGCAGAATCTTTTGGTAACAATGTTATCAAAACCAGGAGCATGATTTAATTATTTTTGATTCTTGATTACTGCTAAACAATGCAAATGTTAATTGCAATTAACTTTTCAAATATTATCAATGATTATTAACAACTAGGAAAAAATAGTCCACTGTGGACACGTGCGAATGTTTATTTCTTGGTGCACTCACTTTGAAATGGCCAAATGAAGTGTTGATTCTTTTGTTGTAGTGCATTTTAATGGGTAAGGCACTACTCTGGTCTACTCTGAGGACTACTCTGCTGTCAAAAGTGCCATTCTGCTTCCAGAAAAAACTTTGAAAGTTTTACAGAACGTAAGTAAAATGTGCTTTGACACCACATGTATACATGTTTTAAGCTGACCAAAGTGCTACAAGGATGTCATTAAAACAAAAAATGACTAAATAAAATGACAAACATCACAGGGGCCAATGCAAAGAGGCTAAAAAAATGCCAGGTAACAGTCTTGCTGCTGAGTTATGGCCCATATGGAGGTGTGAAATTTTTAATTCAGGGAATGATGTACAATGCCCTCCATGATTATTGGCACCACTGGTTAAGATGTGTTAAAAGCCTTCAAGTAAATTCAATTGTTATTGCAGAAGCATACTCTCACACTGAAAATTGTAGGAAAATGTAACCTTCAACTCAATTTTAAGGAAAAAAAATGCATGACTGTCACATGATGGAATCATGTGACTGGGAGTAACACAAAAGTAACATCAAATCCTTTCTCCTGAACTCCTTCCTCTCGTCCTGTCCTGTCCTGGACGAATCAGTGCGTCGTCTCCACCACCGCCTTTGTGGATTCCCGGGCGGCTGGAACCTTTATTGATCACTCCTTTGTGATAGCACATCACATCCCCTTGGAACCCCTCACATCTCCACTCACTATCACCTCTGTGGACGGTTGACCTGTCTCATCGGGACCATCACTCACCACACGGTTACTCTCCGGCTCCGAATCGACTCCCACATCGAAAAAATCAATTTTTTATCACCACCATCATCACCTCACCACTCCTCCTCGGTTTCCCCTGGCTGTCTCTCCATGAACCACATATCTCCTGGTCATCAGGCATGGTGTTGGAGTGGGGAGAGAATTGCCATCGCCACTGTCTTCTGCCACAGCCCTACCCATCTGCCACCTCGAACCCAGAATCAACCCGTCCCATTTTAGATAACGTCCCTTCCTGTTACCATGACCTAGCTGCCATCTTCAGTCCGTCGAAAGCTACCCAGCTGCCACCCCATCAGCCAGCAGCTCACGGTCCCCCACCCCATAACGCCGCTGCGTAGGAGTGAACTTCAGTGAGAAGAAGTGTCAAGTACAGCGGCTTGTAGTGCGGTGTTGTTGGATGTAATGTCTTTTGGTTTTTGCTGACTGGTGCTCGTTTGGTGGGTCCTGGACTAAATGAACACTAATAATAACTGGCTATGTTCCTACCAGGGACTGGTGTGTTGAATCAGCCTGGTTCTCAATGACTCTGATGGACTAATTGGTGGAGACTGGGTATTGGTTGTGGGTAGGTTTGTATGCCTTATAAATAGGACCAGACGCCGGACCGTGACCGGCGCCATAGTGAAGGGCGGAGCGGCCAGCGGCGCTACAGCCAGTAACCGACAACGCGAGCTAAGTACCTCGCAAAGGGACATCGGAGTTGTCATTTCCGGTTAACGCGCTATTGTATGTGGACCTGAATCATTCCATCTGGCAGCCCGACGGTGTTTGTGTTGCAGCGGGATCGGCGTATAGCAACGGCGGCCGACGAAAGAAGGAAGCGTGGACAGAGCCTACTCCTGTTACGTTTTCATTCATCCGGCCTGGCCGGGAACTGGGTGGAGCTTGTTGCCGAGCATTCCGGAGGGCGACGTAGCTGCGGAGTGGAGCGCTTGGAGACCGACGTGTGAACACTTCCGGTTTGACAATTCGTGCGACCATTGGTTTCGTGGGTTTGGGTAGACTAGTTTTCATACTGGTCGGGGGTAGCCGACCAGTATTTTTAAGATTTTTTCTTATTAGATAGGTATTTTTATATAGGTATATGCTTTAGGTAATTAGTAATGCTGTGAGTATGGGGGTTAAGATAACCAGCCTGGTTTGTCACCATACTGATTTTATTACTCACCCAACCCTCTTAAAATGTGCATTTGTGGTGCTTCACTTGCGGTTTGAAAACATGTGTTTGGTGTGATCTCCGATTTCTGATGAATTGTGGGTTTGTACGTGTGCTCTGAATTGTTGTCACGATTTGCTGTGTGTACCGGGGAGGGTGGCATTAACCCTGCAGTACTAGTGAGGTGTAACCGTTCCTCGCAGTGTTATTCTCATACGCCCCCAACATGCATCTTGTCTGATTTTATTTAAACAACAAATAAAGTGTACTGTTTGAATTATACTTTGCGTGTTGCCTGTGTCTGGGGTGGACAAAGTGGGAGCAATAAGTAACCTTACGGTCACGACATAGTTTTGGCGTAGTCGGCAGGATTGTCCACTCTTGACACAGACAGCATGGAAAGTGGGGCTGTTGGTGCATTTATTCTGCGACTCCGTGAGTGCCTGGCTACATGGAGGGACAAGGAACTAAGGACCGAGGTTGAAGATGACGATGATGAAATGCTGAGGTCTCAGTTGGTGACTGGGCTGCGGCCAGGCCCCTTACAGGCGGAGCTACAGAAGCTGCTACGGAGGAATCCTACGTTGAAGTTTGTAGACGTAAGTAAAGAGGCCAAGGCGATGGAACAAGAGTCGAATCTTTGTGCGGAGCAAGCCAATGTACGACGGACCTATGTGCCCTCCCCAGCCCCCATAACCGCTCAGCCCACTGAGCACTGGCAGCAGGTTCGGGCCACTGAAGGCAGAAGTCTTGCTGGACTTAGAGCTGCCAATGGGATGAAGTTACCTTATATTGGGTAAGCTATCTTGAACTTTCAGATAGGGGGAGTGGTAGTGCCTGCGAAGGGGGTTGTCGTAGTGGACGATGACTACCTCCAGTCAGATTATGGCATCCTCGGGATGAATGTGATTACGCATTGTTGGGAGGCCCTCTTCCAGAATGGCCACCCTGGTCTGGCAGCTTCGTGTTCACGACGGGCTGGACAAGCATGGGAGAGGGCTTTCCATGTGTGCTGGCGGGTACAGGCCATCAGCCCCATTACCGAATTCCAGGGAACTGCTCGTTTGCATCCCCAGGGATCAGTCCTCCTGCCCCGAGACCGAGATGATCATGTGGGCTTGCGTGCCACGAGCGACTGGACACGCAAATTGCTGTGTGATGGTGGAAGATCTGGGAGGGGAGACAAGAGAGTGGCGGATCGGCCGGGCAATAGTGCAGATGAGGTCAGGCAGAATACCCCTCCGTGTTTGTAATCCACACCCCTACCCAGTAGAATTGCCAACTCGTAAACCCTTGGCACAGGTCACACGCATCAATCAGACTGACATCCAGGGGCCCAGACAGTTGGTACTGCGGCAGTCCGGGGGTTGTGAAGTGGAGGTCGATGTACGCCCGGTGAGTGTGGAAGGGGACTGCGATTACCACATTGGTGCACTTCAAGGGGACGGACTGACTACAGACCAACAGGAGCGACTGACTAATCTGCTTCAGCGGTGGACTTGCGTTTTTGCTGCCCATGAGGAGGATTATGGTAGGACCAGTGCAGTGATGCACCAGATTCCAACAGGGGATGACCCTCCAGTACGGGAACGGTACAGGCCAGTTCCCCCAAGTCTGTATCCTGACCTCCGTGACCTGCTGCAAGGGATGTTGGCTAGTGGGATCATCACTGAGAGTTCTAGTCCATGGGCAGCACCAGTGGTCCTAGTGAAAAAGAAAGATGGGACCTGGCGGTTTTGTGTGGACTACCGAAAACTTAATGCGGTCACCCATAAGGATGCATACCCACTCCCTCGTATCGAAGAATCCTTGACTGGACTGAAGAAGGCCATGTGGTACTCCACCCTGGACCTTGCCAGCGGCTATTGGCAAGTTGAAGTAGATCCGCGGGACAAAGAAAAGACTGCTTTTGTAACCCCAATGGGTCTTTACCAGTGGGAGCAGATGCCCTTTGGACTGTGTAATGCACCTCCAACCTTCCAGCGCCTAATGCAGAGGTGTCTGGGGGAGAGGGTCAATGACTTCCTTTTGATCTACCTTGATGATGTGATTCTGTATTCCTCTGATTTTGATAGTCATTTAATGCACCTGGATCAAGTTTTTGAACGGCTTCACCATCATGGGCTTAAGCTCCAGCCCCAAAAATGCCGGTTCTTCCAACAGAAGGTGAAGTACTTGGGCCACGTCATGAGTCGAGAGGGGGTCGCTGTGGACCCAGAGAAAACTGCCGCAGTGCGGGAGTGGCCAGTCCCTACTACGGTGAGAGAAGTACATTCCTTCCTGGGTTTTGTAGGTTTTTACCGCCGCTTTGTCTCAGGCTTTTCGGAGATTGCACAACCCCTGAATAGCTTGCTCCAAGGAACAGGGGGCAAGAAGACAGCAGCCGTATCTTGGACTTTGGCCTGTCAAGAGGCTTTCGAAAAACTTAAAAGGGCCCTCCTCCAGACCCCGGTTCTGGCCTATGCGGATTTTAACATGCCCTTTCGATTATATACGGATGCCAGCCTCCATGGTCTTGGGGCCATGCTTGATCAGGTACAGGAAGGGAAGGAGAGAGTAATTGCGTACGCGAGCCGTAGTCTACATCCAGCAGAGAGAAATGACAAGAATTACAGTTCTTTCAAACTGGAGTTATTAGCATTAAAATGGGCAGTCACAGAGAAATTTAAAGACTACCTCTGGGGGGCATCCTTTAAGGTCTATACGGATAACTGCCCCTTAACTCATCTTCAGACCGCCAACCTGGGGGCGACGGAACAGCGTTGGGTGGCTCAACTGGCCAACTGCGACTTTGAACTCTGTTATAGGCCCAGGTCTGTGAACCAAAATGCAGACGCCCTATCCCGGGTTCCTGTTTGGGCCAGTAATAACCTGGTGGAAGCACGTACCGTCTCGCCGCCCAGAGCTGGAGAAAACACTCCGCCAGTGGATTGGGTGGCCCTTCAAGGGGCTGACCCTGATCTTAGTTTGTTGCGCCAGTGGAAAACCGAAGCCATGATATGCCCACCGCAAGGTATACAGTCCCTTTCAGCGGCTGGCCGGAGGCTACTTAGAGAATGGGAACGCCTTAAAGTGTGTGATGGGATCCTGGTACGAGAGAGTCAGGACCCTGCGACTGGACAGATGTTGGCACCAGTGGTGGTGCCAGGCACGAAAACCCGGGAAATCTGGGAATCCTATCATGGCGCCTTTGGCCATGCGAGGGGTCAGAGAATGGTGCAAGCACTCAGAGGGCGGGTGTACTGGGATGGCTTGGCTCGTGATTGTGGGAAGTGGCCAGCAGAGTGCCGTCAGTGTATCCTGGGTAGAGGATCGGAGGTTAGAGTGCCCCTTCAGCCTGTGGTGAGTCATTACCCCTTTGAAATTTTCTGTCGTTAGGTAGAGTGAATGACTCCCATCCTTATATATTGGTGATGACTGACTTGTTTTCCAAGTATGCCATAGCTATCCCCACGAAGGATCAGACCACACAGACTACAGTGAGAGGGCTATGGAAGCATGTGATCCAACCGTTTGGGTGTCCAGAACGAATCCTAACAGATCAAGGGGGTGCTGTTGAATCCGACCTCATGAGAGAACTGTGCCAAGTGAATGGTTGCACCAAGAGTCGCACCACTACCTATCATCCTCAAGGTAATGGAGCTTGTGAGCAGTTTAATCAGACCCTCCTGAGGCTATTAAATTCTTTGGAATACCACAGACACAGGGCTCGTTGAACGACTGGGTGCAACAACATCAAAGACAGTTATTAACTGCCTACCACCAGGTACGGAGACAGACACACCAGCGGCAAGAGTGGGATCGGCGGCGCTATGATAGGACGGCCAAAGCCCTCCCCTTGTTGCCGGGGGAACGGGTACTGTATAGGAACTTTAGGAGGCAGGCCGGGGAAAATTTGGGACCCCCACTGGGTCCCAAAGCCCTTTGTGGTCGTCTCCCAACTTAACCCGGGCCAGCCTGTTTATGTGATACGCCCCGAAGGTACAGAGGGACCCACTTGTACAATCCACTGGAATAACTTGCGTCCCTGCCCTGTTTGTTGGAAGGGGGGTCAAGAGGGAGCAGATCCTGGGGGTGGGGAGATATCACAGGGTGGTTTGGGCTTTTGGCCTGTTAATTTTCCGTGTGGTCCTCCACAGTCAGGCCCCCCCCAAAATGAAGGACCGGCATTAAGACCGGTCATTGATTTAGGGGAACCGAGGCAGGTAGGTTCTGACTCTCAAGGGAGTGTTGGGGTTGAGAGTTTGGGACCTAGGCGCTCCAACAGAGTTAATTTTGGGATTCCTCCCGACAGATTTGGGAATTAGTGGTCGGGACGACCACTGTAAAAAGGGGGAGGAGAAATGTCAAGTACAGCGGCTTGTAGTGCGGTGTTGTTGGATGTAATGTGTTTTGGTTTTTGCTGACTGGTGCTCGTTTGGGGGGTCCTGGACTAAATGAACACTAATAATAACTGGCTATGTTCCTACCAGGGACTGGTGTGTTGAATCAGCCTGGTTCTCAATGACTCTGATGGACTAATTGGTGGAGACTGGGTATTGGTTGTGGGTAGGTTTGTATGCCTTATAAATAGGACCAGACGCCGGACCGTGACCGGCGGCGTAGTGAAGGGCGGAGCGGTCAGCGGCGCTACAGCCAGTAACCGACAACGCAAGCTAAGTACCCCGCAAAGGGACGTCGGAGTTGTCATTTCCGGTTAACGCGCTATTGTATGTGGACCTGAATCATTCCATCTGGCAGCCCGACGGTGTTTGTGTTGCAGCGTGATCGGCGTATAGCAACGGCGGCCAATGAAAGAAGGAAGCGTGGACAGAGTGGAATGGCGGCTACTCCTGTTACATTTTCATTCATCCGGCCTGGCCGGGAACTGGGCGGAGCTTGTTGCCGAGCATTCCAGAGGGCGACGTGGGCGTGTTCGCGGGATCCTGGACGGCGTGATCCGGCGCAGCTGCGGAGTGGAGCGCTTGGAGACCGACGTGTGAACACTTCCGGTTTGACAATTCGTGCGACCATTGGTTTCGTGGGTTTGGGTAGACTAGTTTTCATACTGGTCGGGGGTAGCCGACCAGTATTTTTAAGATTTTTTCTTATTAGATAGGTATTTTTATATAGGTATATGCTTTAGGTAATTAGTAATGCTGTGAGTATGGGGGTTAAGATAACCAGCCTGGTTTGTCACCATACTGATTTTATTACTCACCCAACCCTCTTAAAATGTGCATTTGTGGTGCTTCACTTGCGGTTTGAAAACATGTGTTTGGTGTGATCTCCGATTTCTGATGAATTGTGGGTTTGTACGTGTGCTCTGAATTGTTGTCACGATTTGCTGTGTGTACCGGGGAGGGTGGCATTAACCCTGCAGTACTAGTGAGGTGTAACCGTTCCTCGCAGTGTTATTCTCATACGCCCCCAACATGCATCTTGTCTGATTTTATTTAAACAACAAATAAAGTGTACTGTTTGAATTATACTTTGCGTGTTGCCTGTGTCTGGGGTGGACAAAGTGGGAGCAATAAGTAACCTTACGGTCACGACAGAAGCAACATGGGTGCAATTCCCGGTCCGGACCGCGTTGAGAGAGGACAGCGACACTGGCTGCAAAGCTGTGATACCCCCTTTCTGGTCTGGACTAATCACCAAAACCTCATCACTATCAAAGCGGCCAAACAACTCAATCCCGTCAGGTGTGGTGGGCTCTTTTCTTCGAACAATTTAACTTCCAGCTATCCTTCCGTCCCAGTTCCAGAAATCAAAAGGCCGACGCACTGTCCTGACAGCACGCTCCAGATTCGCAATCGTCTGACCCCGAGCCCATTCTTCCACCTCACCGCATCCTAGGTCCTCTCTGGTGGTCCCTGGAGACTAATGTCCGGGTTGCCCAGACATCTGACCCTGGCCTGGCTAACACCTGTACGTTCCCAACACCTGCCGGCCATTCCACTGTACTCTCAGGCCATCCAGGACGTCAACGGACCCTCTCCTTCATACGCCGGGCGTTCTGGTGGCCTTCATTACTGTGGGATGTACAGGCCTACGTTGATGCCTGCGACGTCTGTGCCCGGGCCAAGACTCCCGGCTGTTGGTCACCTGCGTCCTCTTCCCATTCCTCGTCGTCCCTGGACCCACCTTGCCTTGGACTTCATCACCGGTCTCCCTAATTGAATGACCACCATCCTGACCTTAGTCGATCGCTTCTCCAAGGCCACTTGGTCGCCCTGCCCGGCCTACCGTCCTCTGCCACAACTGCTGACCTCATGCAGCTGACCTGACACGTCGTCCGACTCCATGGGTTCCCCCAGGACATTGTCTCCGATTGGGGAGCCAGTTTGTCTCAGCTGTGTGGAAGCCGTTCTGCCGCCTCATTGGTTCCACCTACAGCCTCTCCTCTGGCTACCACCCTCAGACCAACGGCCAGGTGGAGAGAACCAACCAACAGCTGGGACGATACCTGCGGTGCTTTGCGTCGGAACATCAACGCACCTGGCCGGGTTTTCTATTTTGGGCGGAGCTGGCCCATAACATGCAGGTCTCCTCCGCCACCAGCCATAATCCATTTGAAATCTGTAATGGTTTTCAACCCGCCATCTTCGCTCACCAGGCGCCCGCAGGTGGGCTCCCTTTGGCCCGTCAGAGGATCCGTGGCTGCCGAAACGCCTGGAGAACAGCGTGGTCCCTCCGTACCGCCACCTGCAGGACGTCAGCCCAGCATGACCACCAGCACCCCAGCCGACTGTGCTTCCAAGTGGGACAGAGAGTGTGGCTATCCACCCAGGACCTTCGTCTCAGAACTGTTAGGGGTGGTAGTAGCCTAGTGGCTAACATACTCGCCTATGAATCAGAAGACCCAGGTTCAAATCCCGCTAACTACCATTGTGTCCCTGAGCAAGAGACTTAACCCTGGGAGGGAGTCTGATAAATGAATGCTTTGAAATACCAAAAATCTGGTGGCATCTGCTCGAAAGATGAAGATGGGTCATCACTGGGTCTTTCAGCAAGATAATGACCCTAAACATGTGGCCAAATTTACACAGAAATGGTTCATCAGCCACAGAATCAAGCCCCTCCTATGGCCATCTTAGTCCCCAGACTTCAATCCAATTGAAAACCAGTGGAGTGAGCTGAAGAGGAGAGTGCAGAGAAGTGGACCCAGGTCGCTTTATGATTTAGACAGATTGTGCAAAGAGTAATGGTCTTTCTGTATTCTTCTATCTTGTGAAACTTAAGTGCTGTTTGTAAAAAAGATTAAGTGCTGTTTTGTTGGCAAAAGGGTTTGTACAAAGTATTAAGTTCAGGGGTGTTAATAATTGTGGCACACATGATTTGATGTAAAAGAATTATTTCTTAATGTGTGATTTTTTTCCCCCAATAAATATATACACTCGAATTAAAGGTTGGATTTGACTCTTTTTTTTCATTGTGGCCCTATTTTATTTAGAACATAACTGAATTTGTTAGAAGCTTATAATTATAAAGGACATTACTTTGAGGAACCAAAAACAAAACTTCAGTTTTATGATTGAACAGAGTAATCTCCCATCCAGTGGAGCAAATTGAAAAGATATGATATAATTCCTGATTATGTTGCCTAGAGGGATCAAGTATAGACAAAAAAGTACTGAACCCAGGATAGACACCTGAGGACACAAGGGCAGAAGAACAAGGGCGGAGGACAAAAGGATATGAGAGGGCATAGCATCATTAGTGCACGTTTATCTGCAAAGTATTCAGACCCCTTAAGTTACAGTTATTTGATAAAACCATTTAAGTTAACTTTTTTCCTCATTAATGTATACACAACACCCCATATTGACAGAAAAAAACAGAAAGAAAAACTTAAGCATCTATTCAGACCTTTTGCTCAGTATTTAGTTGAAGCACCCTTTTGATGTAATTCAGCCACGAGACCTTTGGGGAAAGATGCAAGAAATTGTTCACACCTGGAATTGGGGATCGTCTGCAGACCTGGCAGATTGGATGGTAAAAGTTGATGGACAGACATTTTTAGGCCTCTCCGGAGATTCTCAATTGGGTTTAAGTCAGGGCTCTGGCTGGGCCATTCAAGAACAGTCATGGAGTGACTCCTTTGTTATTTTAGTGGTGTGCTTGGAAGGTAAACCTTTGGCTCAGTCTGAGGTCCTAGGCACTCTGGAGAAGACACCACCATGTTTCACTGTTGATCACATATAAACAGTGCCTGGTTTTCTCCACACATACCACATAGAATTAAGGCCAAAAAGTTCTATCTTGGTCAGATCAGAGAATCATATTTCTCAACATGCACTAATGAGAGGCTTCCGTCGGGCCACTCTTCGATAAATGACGTGTGACAGTGACTGAGGAAGGATATTGAGGAGATTTAATTTATGTTGTGATTCACAAACTTCCAACTACATCTTTGACAAATGCTTTCATTAGGTTTGCCATTACTGTTCAACAGAGACACAACCTAAATTACTTGCCTTGTTTGTGGTTTCCATGCTAAACATGGTTCTGAAAAAGGAAAGTGTTTTCGCTGTGTGATCTGTTCTGTATAAAATGATTAACTGATGGTGTGTAGCATCTAGTATTGACCCACTGGGGAAAGATTATGAGATTCCTATAGCTAGTGGTGGAGAAAGGGTTGCAGCCACTATGGTCAGACAACCAGCTGAATGGTGTCTTTGTCCTGAGAAGTCCCATATCTTTAGCTCTGATCTATGGCCTAGATGCAGTCCCACGTCTACCTATGCAGAATAAGAGGGAAGGGTGCTGAAATGACAAGGACAAAGCTGGGACCTGATATGCGGCCTGGCCTGGCAACACAACACAGAGCCTGTTGTACTGACTGGAGCTCTGGCACAAACATGAGCTTTTCTCTAAAACTATCCCAGTGCTCCCAGCACTTAGGGTGGACCTCAATGCTGCCTTTGTCCTTCACACCAGCAGTGTCACCGAGAAGCCATATCCGCTGACACCTGGCTCCCTTGCTGCTTCCACAGTGGCGTACCACACAGTCAGATGATGGCAGACTCCACAGACTAGTCCACAGGGTTATGGGAAACTTAACTGTTAACTTCAGCTAGGGTGGTAGTACACTTTTGGATGACAAACAACCAGAAGTCCACAAAGTCACAGGTTGAAACCCCATTTACTACCATTGTGGTCCTAAGCACAACACTGTGTCTGTAACTACCGATTGTATGTCACTCTGGATAATGGCATCTACAAAAATTCCATCAATACAAATGTGAACTATCAGATGTAGGAGAAATAAAATCATATTTTTTTTAAACGGTCAAATTAAATCCTTATCCATCTGACAAAACTCAAAATACTTTTTCCACACAGTCCACTTTAGTTTAATGTAGCATGTACAACCTGTTATCTGCTGGGATCTGCTTATTACAATTCATTAAATTATTATAACATTTTAATAATAATAACAACAGAGTGAGTTATAAATAAACTATGAAGAATAAGCAAGAGGAGAGTACACAGAGAGTCTCTTTCACAGCGTCCGTTACTTGGATATAAAACATGAGTAGTTATCCTTCATCTTGTGTTTGTCATCACAGCATCTCCACCAACGCCACCAGGGAAAATAGCATTCCACCAGCCATCAGGATCATAAACCGGCTGTGAGCTGCACTATAAGGCATATAACACTCAATAATAACAAGAATCACAATAAAGTAGAGGCAGTAGTAGTACTAGTAGTACTACTCATTCTCTCAACAGTCATGGTGCCACAGCAACATTGGGCTTATGGCAAGGGACCATGCCACTTCCTTTATTTATTGGCATGTGACACGTGTTTGCTCTATTTTCCACCCATTGAATCCCCTGCTTTACCCTACCTTCTCTTTGATCTGTAGTATGGGAATTCCACTATACAACAAAAGACTGTGAGATTTTACGGTTTTCCCTCGCTCTGGTTTAGAATGCTTGTTTGAGACCATTTGGGGTTTCATAATGTTGAATGAGACTGGGATTTACTTCAGGCATCAGAACCAAGAATCCTCTGAAGTAGATAGTAGGCTCGTTGTACAAAGACTCTTTACATCCTGGACACTTTGGGTGCTTCCACACATTAGTTTGTTTGCTTTGGTCTGAATCAGTTTGGTTTGTTCTGAACCTTGTATAATTTTCCTCTTGGTTCAGTACGTTTTAATACAGGGAAAAATCCAAGAAAACCAAAATGCGTTTGCATGAAATTGGAGGGACATGATGGAAGTAAATTTACACAGGTTGGCTGTTGCCCTGGTGATTCATATTACATTACATGCATCTTTTGAAATGTGCCGCAGTTATGTTTTGAAAACAATATGCTGATGCACGAAGGTGCATAACAAGACAACACAGAAGTTGGCACTCAATCATACGGAACTGTGATAAAAAAAACTGTGTAACTCATGTCATAGCATTTGTGCATTCATTTTTCTTAAAGACTATTCTAAATTACTAGTAGTGGTAGAATCATCGCTTCTCCAATGTGCAGCAGTCAGGTATCTTGGTTTACTGGATGCATTTGAAATTGACAAAGAATGTAAAATTGTTTTTTTATTGCAGTAGGTCAGTAGTCATGTAGTTGGAGTATGCTTCAGCCGCTTGGCCTCGAAAGCCCAAAGATCCCACGGGAAGGAAACATGGAAAGTTTGTAGACTCCACCCAGTGATCAACCCCTAATAGGAACATCCACATTGTGCTGCTTGTCAGGCAACGTGATGGCCACTGCTGTTTCTGCTCACCTCCTGCAAACCACATTTCAGTACTGATGAAAACTGTATGTAAGCAGATTGGTTGCGGGTATTAATGTTTTTTTCCAGAACAATGGGAACAATAGTTCCTTTCATGCCACTAGGGCGTTGAGAGTTAGGGGGGTTGGCGGAAATTACAAAATGCACTTTGTCTGCCATCTAATACAAGGCCCCGTAACATCCCCGCTGAGATGACAGGACCAGTGCTGTGCTGGATTCAGGAGGGGGGGTCACCAGCCATTCATAAGAAATGGGAAGAATAGAAAATTATTCATCGAGTATCCAGCATGAAGAAATGGACTATCAAACTCTATGGGCACTACTTCCAAACTGGTGCTAAACACAGTGCTACATGCTAGGATTGTTTAGTAGAATAATGTGAAAGGTGTCTTCAGAATTAACAAGAAAAGAACATTCATCTTAATGAGGTTTGTTAATGTGAGGCAAGTTTATATCATCCAGAATTAGAACCATACGTGAGAACTTTCAGTAATTTTAAACAGTTTGTGTGTGTCCATTTCTCTTCTTCAGTTCTTCCTTATTTTTCTATTTCATTATTTGACCTTACACTAGGAAACGTGACCAATGCTTAAACTATTGCCCTAAATGTATAAATGTCCTTTGTCCATACAGTGGGAGATTTGTAATTGCTGGTGGAGAACGTTGCCTGGTAGGTACACATCACCTTAACAAACCTTAACACATCGTCTATCCCAGTATTAGTATGAAAACCATGGCGGTAGTAACCTAGTGGCTGACACACGTGCCTATGAACCAGAAGGCCAGACTCACAGGTTCAACCACCACAGACCACTGTTATTTCCCCGAGTGTATCCAACATTTTGTTGGTCAAAGGTGAAGGACATTAATGGTGGTCTTCTGGACTACTATTCATATTGATACTGGGGTGGTAGTAGCCTAGTGGGTAACACACTCGCCTATGAACCAGAAGACCCAGGTTCAAATCCCACTTACTACCATTGTGTCCCTGAGCAAGACACTTCTCCAGGGGGACTGTCCCTGTAACTACTGATTGTAAGTTGCTCTGGATAAGGGCGTCTGATAAATGCCGTAAATGATACTGGTTGCAAGTTCATCATGATTATGTACTATCCCATCACAAATACTCCAGACAGCACATCTACTATGGACGTGGATGATTTAACAATTAAAAAAAAAAAAAAAAAACGCTTCAGGGGTAAGAACCATAGACAGCTCCTCCATTACTACAGTTCATCAGAGCTACTTGGGAAATTACATGACGTCTGTGTCTGGAAGATGTTCCTGTCTTGCATGGAATTGTACATAGATGAGTAAATCAGATTAGTAATGGAAATAAGCCACGTTAGTGAACTTCTATGTATGGGAGGATGGGTTCTATGATGCTCTGACATGAATAGTGTCTTCACATGCCCCCTGCCTGCTGTAGGGGTAAAGCAGGAAGACACAGACATTATTAATGACTTATCAGCATGGTTGAAAACACTGAAATGTTGGAAAAAGAATCATGTCTCGCCTTCCAGTGCAAACCCTTCTGACTAAAAAATATTTATATATTACAGTAAAAAATTCCATAGCTACTGAGATGGTATTTATAAGTACTAATGCCTTATATTGATTAATTGGGTTCTTTTAAAAAGTTAGACAGTTGGATGATGTTTCAAACCATGTGTAAAATTGTAAATCATCCCCATTTTTCTAATGTCTCCCTGCTTGCATTTTTAAGTTAAAACTTTAGTCATGAATTTGCAGGGTCTATTGCACAGATGCTGACATAGGATTGGACAGCTGGCTTTCTAGGGAGGGGGTTAGCATACAGTCACCAGTTTCACAAAGATTAAAGTAGGGTGTGATTAAAATGTTAATAACCTGAAAGAACAAGAACCACAGTCACATATGGACACAGAGAACCAGTTCGTTTCAACAGTTTCATATTTATTTCAGCACATTTCTGACTGCACCTCTTCAAAACCCCAGACTGTTAAAACATCTTTAAAGAGCTCAGTAGGCAAGCAGAATCTGCATCCTTGACTACACATCTAAAATGACATGTGTGGGACTGAATCGAACTCCAAATAGACAACAGTGGAACTGAAATGGAACAACTGTATCAAATCAAAGTGAAGATCAGGCGTAGCCGTGTTTCCCTAAAGTGCCACAACACTGCGGTCACCAGAACAAAAGAACTGTGTGACCTCACAGCTGTAGCGCTTTAGGGTCCTGGCCCAGAAGACAACATCTTTCACAAGAAAAGTTCTGGTATAAGCCTTCTTTCGCGGGCATGAATGCTGTACATGTTGACCTGTACACCATATAGCTACATACAAACACACACATATACCTCTAGCTCAACGAAGTTTAATAAGGCATATAGGGTAAAAATTAAAATTCAGCACAAAACAATATTTACTGTACAGTCATTTGTAAGGCAAATAAAAGGAAACTGAAAGAAAAACAAGTGCAGGGTGACATCAACAGTGTGTGACAGTCCTGGTATAGAGTTGTGTTGTACCTACACAGAAATGGGAACGTTGGGAACGTGGAAGTGAGGTGCGCTGCAGAACCAACACAACCATCATTTGGCAACTGGGCTTTTCAAAAAGTTACCCAACTCACATTCGGAAAATGAAAGCCCTCCCCTTCACACCTACCAGAGTAAGCAAGTCTTCACTTCATTCTAGAAGTGCACTCAGCTCCGTAGAGAAAATGAGGCTTATAGAGGAGGGGCTAATTCACTGGCATTATACCCATTTTCAGATATCAGATTTTCAGATAAACTGCATTAACATTTATTAACAATTATCTACAAAGAACATTCGTGAGCAAAAAACAAAAAACAAAAAAAAAAACACTGCCCGATAGCCACTTGAAACAGGCCTGAAACATGAGCTCAGATATAATATTAATTATCTACAAAGATTGGCTCCATGAAACGGGGAGGGGGAGGGGGGGTGTAATTCCTGACCAGGACACTGAACGTTCTGGTGGAGTACCAACAGACCTGCCAACTGTACCACACTACCAGATGCATCCTTTCCTCCTCCAGGTACCTTTAGACATGCTACATGGTCAATTTGCTGAACTAAAAACTGAATTCTATTTAAGAAGAAAAAGGAGAAGAAATAAAATCCTGGCAGCCTGCAGCGAGTTGCGTATGGAGTACCAGTCCTGAGAGATCTTTCCTATTCCTCAAACCTGAGCCAAATCACTGATCGCAGCGAACCCCTCCCAAAAAACTTTGTAGCGCTCATTTTCAAGAAACCAAGACATTTGAAACACAATAAATAAAAATTTCACATTATTCCTTACATCATTGACATCCACAGACATAATTAGGAATTTACAGCACTGTGGAATTCAGTGTCATCTGTCTTTAAAACAAGCATTCATTGGTCCATTTTTACATTTATAGCTCTTGTGTGAGTTGACTATGTAGTGAGATTTGTTATGTCATCTGCTGAGTAGTTTTGGCTTTAAGCGAATGTACTGGAGAGCGTAGGTTTGCAGTACGGCAAGCTGTAGTCCCACGACATGGTTCGCTTTTCTTCACAGTTTAAATTTTACACCCACAAAGTCCATTGACCATATAAAAAAATAAGTTATTGCGCATCCAAAAAAGTGCATCATTAATATATATATGTATGTATGGGTGATTGTGTGTGTGTGTATGTTTAAAAATATTTATTTTTATTTCTCCCTCCTCTGTCCTCTCTTTGTCAGTGTGAGTGTTGGTGAGTTTAGCCCACCGGCCTCTCTTCGTTTCACCACTAGCAGGGTGGGGAGGTGCTGTGAGTGTGTTTGTTGTGCACAAGTATGTACCAGCTAAGCTATCACCATTGGAACATCATCTGAGAAGCCGCTGATCATGGGAGCATCTTCATCATCGTCACCTTAAGAAGAAATGGGAGGTAAAGTGTCAGGCTACAGTATTGTTATAATACATACCAGTAAAACATTGTATTTCATTCTATTGTTTCCATACTGTTTTCCACACTGAGCCACGTTTCTGCTGGTACTCCTTAAAAGTAGCTATTTTTAAAAATGGAATATGAAGTTAATGTGATTTTTTTATCATGCACTTTTATAATGAAAGTGAAGTGATTGTCACACGTGATACACAGCAGCACAGCACACAGTGCACACAGTGAAATTTTGTCCTCTGCATTCCATGACAGGCACCCGGGGAGCAGAGTGTGGGGACGGTGCTTTGCTCAGTGGCACCTCAGTGGTACCTTGGCGGATCGGGATTCGAACCAGCAACCTTCTGATTACGGGGCCGCCTCCTTAACAACTAGGCCACCACTTGGTTTGAAATTATTGGAGAACACTCAGCATGTGTGTCGTGATCTGCTGTATGGGCTAATGTGGCATAGTGGGTAAGGAAACAGACTCTTAACTGAACGGTTGACGGTTCAAATCCTATTCTGTAAATCCTATTCTGTCAAGGTGCCACTGAGGCCCCCACTGCTCACTAAAGGTGATGGTTGAAGGCAGAGAACACATATTTAATTTTGTCACTGTGTGTGTGATATGATGTGTATCACAATAGCAAAAACAAACACTTTGGAAAAAGTTGGTTTTACTGTGGTTCTGTAGAGAACCAGGTCTCACCTAGCTCATCCCCTGAGGAGAAGATGGCGGAGCCAAGGCGGGAGTTGTAGTGGCTGTTGGCGAAGGCGGTGAAGCTGTGCTGGAGTCTACGATGTCGTAGGTAGAGGACGAGGAGTCCACCGCACACACCCAGCAGGAGCAAAAACAACACCGGCACCACCACGGCTGCCATGTCCCCTGAGCGGCCAGACACACTCGCTGCATCAGCTGCACCTGCACAGACACACACACACTTTTAAACTTTAGTGTATATAAGCACATGCACACACAGTTTCTTTCCCTGTATTCCTTGTATTCCTTGTATGTGCACAACCCCCTGCTCAGACCTGTCTCCTCTCCAGGCAGCGTGTAGCGCAGCAGGGCCGCCTCCCCACAAAGCTGTCCATTGAGGAGGCAGCGTGCACGCACTGAGAATGTGTAGCTGTGGCGTGGCTGCAGCCTGCCGATGCGAATGAACGTCTCGGTGGTGTTGCCCAGACAGGTGCTGGAGTTGGTCACACTGTCGTACACATGGACCTCATAACCCTGAATGGAAAAACCACAGAGAAAGGCACACAATCATACACATAACACACACAGCATAATCACAGAGGGGTTAATATTTGCACAACACTCAGTTCTGTCTGTTCACACGCATCATGAATCTTTCGTCCGACGATCACAAGGACAAAGCCAGCATTAGTGCACGTGCATAATGTTCTGTAGATCAGTTGCATGAAGCATCCTCTGACCTTTAGTGTGGCATATTCAAATTCAGTGCACAGACCTTACTACATGTACATAGCACTCATAATAATAACATTACTGCTTTCATTCGGGTAGTAAAATCAGGCTGCTAAAAAAAACCCTGCCCTTTTGGAATTATTTCCAAGTATAATTTTTATACTGACAAACATTAACAGATTTATTTTAAACTGGGTTGTGCAGAATGTGTGGATTAGAAGTATTAAATATGCAGTAATACATGTTAATGTAAAGTCACAAGCACGGTATACATGTACAAAAAAAAAATCATTTACTAGCTTCATATTAATTATTCAGGGTAATAAAGGTAATTGTAACCCCTAGTTAACCAGTCAGTAGTACCAGTCACCAGGTCCTTCCATGAAGTTACTGCATCAATAATGTGAAGTTAGGGGAGCTGTCTGTGGTGCTGATTCCTCGAGCCTACAGCAGAATACTGAAGCCTCGCTCACCCGACTCTCATTAAAGCTGCGCTCCTTCACTCCCAGGCTCTTCCAGTACAGGAAAATGTGGTCCTGTTCACTCAGGATCTTTAATGCATCAGGTGCCGGCAGTGGAACTGCGGACACACGTACACATATAGCACAAACATTATTTGGATTATTATTAAATATATTTAATGCTATCATTATATTATAAACCCTGCAACGTTTTATGGCCAACATGGCCAACAAATGATGCACTAACAAATTTACATGGAAAAATCAATCAAATTCAACTTGTGCCTGAATTAATATAATAACAAAGGAAGCAGTATAAAAACATGTAACCCCCAACCCAAGTTTCTCAATCTAGTTGCACTTATTATCAGGTGTGCTGGCTGGTTGTGTGTACCTGTGCTCAAGGTATAGCTGGCCTCCTTGCTCATGTTGCGCAGCCTAATGGTGATGCCATAGCGGCCCCCGGCCTCCAGATCTTTCAGTGTGTACTCCACTGTGTTGTTCTGCGTAGTCACCTTGTAGTTGCGCTCAGTTTTACGCACAGTGTCCTTTATGTGCACCACATACGTCTGCGATGACAAAGCATAAGAGAGATTTCTGAGGATATTCTTCTGAAAATGTTTCTGTATGATCCTGGTAAAATGCAATCATGAATCCAGATTTCAGGAAGAGTGTCACCAAATCATCAGTAACCAGCAATGCAGGTCGAATGCCTGCAAACAACTACTGTGCAACTCCTCTTTAAGACTATATTATAATGTTCTTTGTAAATGCAATAGATTTTATGATTAACCCCTCATTTACCACACCACACCCTCCTGTGCCTACCAATGGGGAGGTGGGGGCATCATATGGAGGTTGCCACTTCAGGGTCGCCTGGGTCTTGTCCACCCACACCTTATGGATATTTCTTGGAGGCAGCCGCTCACTTGGGATCATTTTCACCACTGCATAGTCTGATGGGGGTCCCAGGTAGGGAGCAATGACACGTACCTACATGCACACACACACACACACACATACATGAAAAATAACCTTTTGTCAGTAGATTTGGTTGTGAGAGATGCAGCTGAAGACATGTGAAGATGTGTCAGTTTAGTGAATCAGGCGGTAATGAAATTTAGGGAAGACCCACCAGGAAAAGGTACTGCTCATTGGTGTCAACGATGACGGCGAGATTGGTGCTGCTGCTGTTATGTGTGAAAGGACTGCGGTAAAGGTCCAGGAAGGATGTGGCATAAAAAATTCCGTAGACCTATGGATTCATAAAAAAGCACTGTGTATGTACAGTATTTTTTCTATACACACACGCGTGTGATGTGCTCAGTGCCAAGTCTCACCCATGCCCGTGGCCCAGTCCAGGTGCAGTCCACCATGCTCTGGTTTAGAGCCCGCACCTTCAGGCTGGGCTGTTCAGGCTGGGAGCCGGCAGTGTGTTGGTGTAGCAGAGACATCGGGCTGTCTCCATCATCAGTATGTGCCCAGACCCCCACCTCATAGTCTGTTCCTGACGTTAGGTTATGCACTACAGAAACACACAAAGTGGTTCGGAACGCACAAACATCCCAATAACTAGCCATATAAATACATGTGCATTGTACGGTCAGCTGTACTAAAACATTTATATTTATATTTACCATAAATAGTATCAGTAATACTTAGTACACAACTCAGTACTAATGGCGAGATTGAGCCTTGTTGTAATCTGTTGTGACAACTTTTTAGTACTACAGTAGAGCTGTACAATAAATCTAATCCAATCGCAGTGGTGACCTAATGGTTAAGGAAGCGGCCCTGTAATCAGAACGTTGCCGGTTCGAATCCCGATCTGCCAACGTCCCCACACACTGCTCCCCGGGCGCCTGTCATGGCTGCCCATTGCTCACTCAGGGTGATGGTTAAAAGAGGACAAAGAGGACATATTTCAAACAGCAAAGAGTCGCCATTTACCTTTCAACGTTTGAATATGGACAACAAAGTTCTTGCTTTCTTTTACATGGTTGTCAAACTGCCAGGATATCACCACAACAAACTCCTTCACCTGTGGATGGTCAAACACTGTAGTTATAAAAACACACATGCAGACACATAAACACACACACACACACAAATCGTACTGACTTCATATGCCTTATCAAAGCCGAATGTCAGAGACATGGACTCCTCTGTGATGCCATCCACCTCTACAGTGGGAGCAGGTAGAGCTACAGAGACAGAGAGAGTAGTGTGAGCTGAGCATCCCATCTCATTTCATCATCTCATCTCCATGCTTTCACACTCTTGCTCACCTTTCTGGGGGGTGATTGATTTTACAGCAGTCCAGTTCCCCATTCCTCTTCCTGTTACAGCGGCCACCTAACAGACAAGTATACATGCTCGTGATGGCTAGGGAGACAGGGAGTACTTCAGAAGTGTTCAGAAAGGTCTCCAGCCCCTCACTTGTTAAAGGGTGAAGTGTAAGTGTGATGTTTTTACCCTGAACCTGTAGAGGGCACTGGCCTGGAGGTTCTTCACTTCTGTGCTGGTGTCAGTAGTGTGCTGGGAGTACCATTCAGGACTGGTCTTTTCGCTGTACTCTACCTACAAACATATTCACATACACAGCTAAGCCACAACACTGAAACCATATGATTACAGTTCCACCTTCCATGTGTTGGACTTATTTGGCTGAAGTGCCTTGAACTTTTATTATCATGCTTTCACCATTGCATTGTTTCCACAAACATATTGTAACAAACTGGTTTTGGGAAGCGTGGGGACAGACGATCCCTTTTACCCCGGTCCTGCTTGTTAGTGTCTGCTTTGGAGCCCTGAGTGGGTGTGGAAGCACAGCTCGGACTCCGGTTGGGGTTTTTGGACCTAGGTGTGGTTCGGGTTTATTATAAATGACACAGACTTTGCACTGCTCTAACATGCTTCTCCTTTCCATTCCTTCTCTTACCCACAATTTCATGTTTTAACCCTATTGTGTCAAATGGGTCACATGTCATTTTGGACCATTACAATATACAAAGGCACAGAATGAAATACAGTACTTAGAGCTGAACCACTGCGAATTGCCCAATTCTGATGCTAAATTTAAAAAAAATTTAGGCTTAATTAAATTTAAACTTATAAACTCTTAAGCCTGATTGTGGACCCAAGCAGGATTTGCATCCCAGCAGATAATACTTTTACTTCCATATTTACGCATTATCATGTTTTTGTATTTTTGGTGTGATCACCAAATACACATGCAATAAAGCGATGTTTCATTGACAATTATTAATTTTGTCATGTAAAAGCAAAAACAGAACAGGGTAACATTCAAAGGTGTGCAGCTGTGAGATGGAGAGGTAAAAAATAAACCAGGTAACACACGAAGCAGTTATACAAGGAGCAACAGAAAGTGCTCGCTAAGTGCTATGCAATGCAAATTTCTATGCAAAGCAGAGCCTTGTTATCAAATTTTTGACTAACATGTGTCCAGCTAGGGGTGTTGAAATTGACCTCATAATCAATGCATTGCAATGCAAATATGGATGATTCTGCATCGATGCAGTGCAGAAAAAATCTATTCTATGATAATAACGTTGATTGTGCCGGTAGTTCCGGATAAGAATACAGAGCCACTCCAGGTACGAGTAAGGTCAGTAAAAACAAATCAGGGGGCATGGTGAATTTTATCCTTTATCAGACATATATTGTACTGATGACAGTGCACATGGTGGGAGACCAACTGTGTACCCTTTTAATTGCTGTTTAAGCAAAAACATAATTAACATATTTTACTATCCTAAAACAACATGCCTGGTGTGGATGTTATGTGTCAGATAATCAGATTTACTCCCAAAGCTGTCAGGTTTTGTATTTTCACTGAAATACTGGGTTGATCCAAATTTTAAAAGATATTGAATCTGAAATTGACAACAGGGAGGTTTGCCACCTGTGTTTTGGGATGCTGGAAAGACAGTTTGGTGAGGGAAGATTATCTCAATTACTTCCTTTCTTAAAAAAAACAGGCAACAGAAGTTCACTCCACACTACAATCCCAACTGAAAATCCTTCAAGAGCAACATAATAAGAACAATTGGCAGAAATTAAGTAATGAAATTAAAAACCACACAATAAATAAGTGAAAGTGAAGTAATTGTCATTGTGATGCACTGCAGCACAGCACACAACAAAATGTGTCCTCTGCTTTTAAACATCACACTTGGTGAGTGGTGGGCAGCCATGACAGGCGCCCGGGGAGCAATGTGTGGGGACGGTGCTTTGCTCAGTGGCACCGGGATTCGAACCTTCTCATTACGGGCCGCTTCCTTAACCGCTAGGCCACCACTGCCCCAAATACAAAAGAAATGAGTTTTTCTCAAACAAAGATATCATGAGGCTGGCAGCTAATCAGTGAAAATAGTGGCTAGAAAAGTACTGCATCTTGTAGCCAAAGCACTAATTTCTATAAAAACATATACTCTAGAGCTCAAGACCAAAACAATAATGAAATAGATTCCCTTCTGAATTCCATTGATCTTCCCTCTGTGTCTGAAATACAAAATAATGTGAAGAGGAGGAGATTTGAGCAGCAATTTCCAAACTTTCTATATGGTTTAAGAAATGTAAAGAACAACTGGTACCTATTCTATTCAAGATATTTAACTGGATAATGGTGAAGGGCCAGATAGCCACACATGGTATGAGGCTATCATTACAGTTATTCCTAAAAAGGGGAAGGACAGGAAAGATATTCTTGAGCGAGGGATAAGACAAGGGCATCCACTTTCATCACCACTGGTGAAATAGGATTCATATAGGACTCAGTATTTTAGAGGAATTGTGGTTGAAGTGAATGCCATGTTTTTGGGATTGTCAAGTACTTCGTAAGTTATTATATAAATATTTGGAGTTAGCACTGGTCCTCTTGTTATCCCACATGCTTGATGATCTATACTCGATGATGATCTAGCCATTCCCTCCCATTTAAAAAAAACATTTTGAATATCATTTATGAAATCTTCATAATACTGACATTTTGTTTAAGATTGCAAAAAGCAAGCTATTGTAAATACTGGGCCAAGTGGATTGTGTATGCAGGCTCTTTCGACCTTAATTCGTTTGTCTTATAGATAGTGATTTATATTTTTTTGGTATGAAAATGTCTATACTTGATTAAGAATTCTGAATGATCTCTTTTTTTTCTTTACAGTTTTTAGTTATATGAAAAAGATTGTGATTGATGGAAGAATTGTAAATATGTAATATATGTTTGTCTATTTCAATAAAACTGTAAATTATTAAAAAGAAAAAAAAAATAGTATGGCTGTTCTTTAGACCTGTCACTCACAATGTACTCTCTGATGAGGCCATGAGCTTCAGCTGGTGGAGTCCAGGACACCTGCACAGCTCCCTCTTCCTTCTTATCACACGAGAGCTGGAGATTACGCGGGGGGTCTGGCACTAACACAACAGAATGCACAGCATGTTCACAAACATAAACCAAACACACACATTCATACAAATGTATCCCACCAACAAAGGTTCTTGCGGACTCACATCCCTCAGGTGTGCGGAGATTCAGCACATCGTTGGTTTTGTGCTGCTTGCTGAGACACTGAACCTGAACTTTGACCTGGTATGTGGTGTCAGGTTTCAACACAGTCAGAGTGTAGCTGCTCTTGTTGCTGTGTGTGTCCATAAAGCTCCACTGCTGAGAGCCAACCAGCCTGCAGAAACACACACAGACAGGTTTATCTTTGATTAAGACTTGCAATAAGTAGGCAATAACTCTCACTACAGTCAGAACTCTTTTATTAAAAGACAACCCAATCAGCCATAACATTATTTGTATGTGATCAACATGACACCCAAGAGATATATTAGTCAGCAAGTGAACATTTTGTCCTTCAAATTGATGAGTTGGAAGGTGAAAAATGGATGGATTGATTTGAGCGACTTTGACCAGGACTCTTGTGGGATTTTCCTAATCTGCAGTTGTCTGGAACCACCAAACATGGTTCAAGGAAGGAGAACTGATGAACTGCCAACAGAGTGATGGGCAGCCAAGACTCTGTAACTGGGAGTGCAGCATTGGAACTGGACCACACAGCAATGTAAGAACTTTTTTTTTATTTCACGTGTGTGCGTCACTTTCCTGGGGAAGGTACAGCAGCAGGATGCACTATGGAAAGAAGTAGGGGCAATGTTCTATTATGAAACCTGGAGTCCTCATTCATGTGGATGTACCATCTACCTAAACATCAATGATGACCAAGTTTTTTAACTGTATTCCCTGATGGCAGTACCCTCTTTCAGAAAGATCTTGCACCCTGGCTCAAGAATGGCTTGAGGAACACAACAAGACTGAGGTGTTCACTCGAGTTCACTCCAAATTCTCCAGATCTCAATCCACAGAGACACCACCCTGTATACACAGGGCTCTAGAGTGTGGATGCACATGCAACCTAATCTCTCAATGGTGCGACAAAAAATAATCTGAGGTCACACCGGTGCAACTAGCCATTCTGAACATTTTTAACATTGTTTTTCATGGTCAAAGGTTTTTTCCAGTGCAACCAATATGCTAGCAGTAGCCTCAGTTTTACCTCCTCAGCATCCCTTTTTGCACTAATCGAAATGAATCCCCTCTCATTTACAGAACGAGCCTGAGTAAAGGGATAGAATCTAATGCTGAAAAAGCTCAGTTCAGCAACAGGCAGCAGCAGATAATCAGGCTGAGATGATAATCAAGTTTAACCTTTCCTACAATATTGCAAAAAAAGACATTCACATCTGCAAAAAGTTAGTCTAGAGCCCTGTTACAGGATCTGCTACTAAAAATCATATTTATGCATGATTTAAAACAGAAGTGTGTAAAGGCTGATACCTGTAGAACACCTGATAGGAGCAGGAATCTGCAGGCAGGTTTTTGGGGCGGGACCAGGAGAGGGTGATTGCACCAGAGAAATCAGCACTCCACTGAAGGTTCTGTACCTTATAGACCAGAAGCTCAGCTTCACAGGGAAAGAGATATAAAAATAGAAGAAATTTCACATTTTTCTGTTTTTGCTGGAAAAATTAAATGAACAGATGAGATATTAAAACAATGCACTGTTCAGTGACACTCGGACACATCTCTTAGTTATGTGTAACTTTCTTTTAAATCAATGTCTATAAATATAAGCTATATTTACTCTCTCACTCATTTTGCATAAAGACTTAGTCCTTCTCAGGGTCGTGGCTGCCATCTGCCAGCCCAACGCATGGCACACACACACACACACACACACACACACACACACACACACACACACACACACACACTTTTCACATACGTTCACTGGTTCACACCTAAGGACATTTCAGCCTATTTACCTAATGTACATGCCTTTGGATGGTGATAGTAAACCAGAGAAACCTAAAAGGACCAGCACAACTCATGCAAAGCATGCAAACTTCCAATTCCCAACTCCTCACACTAACTGTGTGGCACAAAATGATGTCATAAAAATATAGAAATTGTTATTATAGACCAGGGGTCGGCAACCCGCGGCATTTTCATCCTTACACTGTGGCTCCCTGTGAGTTTGGAAAATAAATACTAATTTAAGTGTATTAAATGTGTATTAAATATCTGTTGTTATGTTATTGCAGTTCAAAATTAAAAAATTCTTGTGATCTTGTAAGATTTAAATGCAATAAATCTGCACACTGCAATCTTCGCAAACTTCTTCGTCACTATCAATAGTCTTTTTAGTTTGCAGCATGTATACATGTTTGCTGTATGTATAAAAAGTTTGCCTTTTTATTTCATTTGAACAAGATCTTCAACTCAGACGTAGAGCTGTAAATGTTCTCAACAGAGTTCTAAATATTCAAAACACTTTGCATAAATTCAATTTCACAAGCAACACATTAGCCTAGTTTTTTTTATACATCACATCCATAAAAAATTATATATGCAGTATTATATTCATTTTACATGTCAGCTTCACTTGACATAAACCAGGCTTCAGTGTTTAGTCTGACAGGACTCACCAGTGCAGTTGTCCTCATCACTTTGGTCGGAGCAGTCCAAAAATCCATCACACCTCTCACTGTCTGCCACACAGGCTTCTCCATCCAAACACACGGTGCCATTCACACACAACAGCTGTGTGCGTGCAGCTGACACACACACAGAAAATACAAAGCAAATTAGGAGTGTGTGTGTGTGTGTGTGTGTGTGTGTGTGTGTGTGTGTGTGAGAGAGAGAGAGATAGAGAGAGAGAGGAAAAAAAAAACAAAAACTCACAACAGTTGGCTTCGTCTGACCCATCAACGCAGTGTGAGTGTCCGTCACAGTGCTGCCAGGCTGGAATGCAGGTGTGGGGGTGGAGACAGGCAAACTGGCCCATACTGCAGCGGGATGGTGATGGTGGAGACTGGGTGGGGATGCCTGAGCTGTTGGAGGCTAAGCACAACACAAAACAAAGATGAGTGAACACATGAAAACACACACACACACACACACACACACACACACAAAGGGGCAGTGGTGGCCTAGTGGTTAAGGAAGCGGCCCCATAATCAAAAGGTTGCCTGATCCAACAAGGTGCCACTGAGGTGCCACTGAGCAAAACACTATCCCCACACACTGCTCCTGCGGTGCCTGTCATGGCTGTCCACTGACAATCACTTCACTTTATTACACACACACAACTGAGAGCTGAAGTATGAGCAACTGTACCTGTTGGACAGCCAGCCTCATCAGTGCCATCAGGGCAGTCTGCGAAGCCGTCGCACACCCAGCTGTTGACAATGCAGGCACCTGAGCCACAGTGGAAGCGATTGGGGGCACAGGAGCTTGGGTTGGGAGGTGGGGTGTGGGGGGCAGATGCACCTGAATAAAGGGACAGAAACCCAGGCTGAACATTATCCTAAAAGAGCTTCAATAATAGAATGAATTTTATACCCATTCTTAACTTACACAATGCCAGCTAAGGGCGAGCACATCAACACAAAGGCCTCTGCTAGACTGATGCAAGTGGTTTGATGCATTAAAGGTTAACACCTTAGACAGTTGTAATGTCCTGACTGCCCACCTGAGCACTGGGTCTCGTCTGACCAGTCTCCACAGTCGTTGTCTCCATCACACTTCCACCAACTGGGCACGCAGCGTCCA
Source organism: Denticeps clupeoides (assembly GCF_900700375.1). Classification (NCBI taxonomy): domain Eukaryota; kingdom Metazoa; phylum Chordata; class Actinopteri; order Clupeiformes; family Denticipitidae; genus Denticeps; species Denticeps clupeoides. Next base: position 19,796,108 of record NC_041708.1, read on the forward strand.
TTCTTACACTCAAACTGGAGGTACCGCGAGCAGCCAGATGACTCTGGAGAAGATCCTGCACGAAATGCACTGATGTCAAGTAATGGAAAAATCGGAACATTCAGGACACAAAAAGACAGACAAACAAATAAATAAACAAAATACATTTATGGCATTTATCTGACGCCCTCATCCAGAGCTACTTAGAACCAGTATTTACAGGTTGTAAGCAACTCAGGGTTAAGTGTCTTGCTCAGGTACACAATGGTAGTAAATGAAATTAGAACCTGGGTCTTCTAGTTCATAGGAAAGTGTGTTACCCTCTAGGCTACTACCATTCTAAAAACTCACCGCAGTTGGCCTCATCAGAGTAGTCCCCACAGTCATCCATTCCATCACACTTCCATTCCAAGCTCACACACTCTCCATTGGCACATTGGAAGTTATAGGCATCACATGTCTTCTCAAACTCAGGGCGGGAGGCTGAAAAATGTACACACACAAATTTTATACATATATACAGACACACACACACACACACACACACACACATATATATATATGTGTGTGTATGTATAAGTCTGTTATAAAATTATAACCACATGATAGTGAGTTTATGAAGCAGGATGAATATAGTGTATTATGCTGTGTATTATAGTGTATCATGCTGTGTTTATGGGGTCCAGGCTTGTGTGTGTAAATGTTCTGATTAAATGACCAATACTCACAACAGCCAGCATAAACAGGATCCTCATCTGAGCCATCAGTGCAGTGGCGCATCCCATCACACACCAGTGACTGGAACAAACACTGTGCTCGGTTCTGACACACAAACTCCATGTAACGTGTGCACAGAGGGTCTGCACAAAACAACACACACACACACACACGTCAAAAGCTATACAGTGTGTGTGTTCATGAGCCTAATAACTGAAAAGCTGCTCGGCAAAATTAGCACAGCACACAGTGCACACAGTGAAATTTGTCCTCTGCATTTAACCCATCACCCTGAGTGAGCAGTGGGCAGCCATGACAGGCACCCGGGGAGCAGTGTGTGGGGACGGTGCTTTGCTCAGTGGCACCTTAGTGGTACCTTGGCAGATCGGGATTCGAACCAGCAACCTTCTGATTACGGGGCCGCTTCCTTAACCACTAGGTCACCACTGCCCCGCACATTAGTTTGACCCTTTCCTATCACGTGGCGCATTAAGCGCAGATCTTCGCACGAACCTGCCAGTTTTTTACACTGGCTTGTGCAGTAAATGAGTGGCCATGTATGGCAAGCAGTCAGGGCCAAAAATCTCTAGGTTCATGGCGCATTTTCATAGGTTGAAACAGCCTTCCGTCTGAAAGCGGGGTTCTAAACACTCGCACTTCTAATGATTCAAATTATCTCAGTCCTGTGCGCTTCATAATAAATAAAAAGTTGAACTGTCAGGATCCAACCAGTAATGCAGAAAGTCAGACCACACCAGTCAAGGCCAGATCTCCTGCGCTGCCAGTGATGCACCCAGCTGCTTCAGTACTCCTGTTTTTAAGTGGCTGCCTGAACAAAGGGGTACACTTGTTTTATTCTCCTTAACAATCTCCTTAGTCCTTTGGCAATATTCACTGTGGGGCAGGGGTGGTCTAGCGGTTAAGGAAGCGGATCCGAAACCAGAAGGTGCTACTGCGCAAAGTACCATCGCCACACACTGCTCCCCGGGCACCTTTCGTGGCTGCCCACTGCTCATATTATTATGTGATGGGAAGAGGTTGTATTTCATTCATGCATTTTCATTGCTTTGTACTATGAGATATAAAGAAAAGGATCAAATCATTAAACATGCACACTTCAGATACACAAAATGCACATATCTCAAACATTTTATTCCAGTGTGATCACGAAGTACAAAAGGAAGGTTGCAGCTGTTTGCAGTGAAGGAGATCCGTCCATGACTTTCTGATTGTGTAAATATTAACACTGTAATGCCTTTTTTATGTCGGATTCTGATGTATTCATCTGGTGCTGGCCCGACCCGTTTGTCAAATATTGGTCAATGTGGCCCCTGAGCTAAAAGTTTAACCACCCCTGTTATAGAAAGTAAATGTATTTACATTAAAGGTACATAATACTTCTAGAGATACTAATACTACTACTACTACTAATAATAATAATAGCTAACAGTGAGACTGAAGAAAGCACTATATAAACATTGTGAAAGTGAAGGTATTGTCATCACTGCATGCACTGCATCACAGCACACGTGTAACACAACAAAATGTGTCCTCTACTTTTAAGCCAAGTGGGGTTTGCTCAGTGGCATCTCAGTGGCAATATTCTGATAATGGGGCTGCTTCCTTAACAGCTAGGACACCACTGCCCTAGTGACAGGTGATTTGGGTGACTTTAACAAGTGCCAAATTGTGATGTACAGACATCTTGGTCACAGCATCTCCAAAACTGCATCTATAGGAATTTCTCTGGTCTGTAGTGGTCAGAACCAGCAAAAGTGGACTGAAAGAAATAAGAACTGCTGTGTATAGCAATTATTGTAATAATCAGCCAATTATAAGGCCAACATTAATAGTTTTGCTCATATTACCAGTCCTTACATCACAAATCTGCCATGTTTTTTTATGTCACTGAGGTGGTCATCCATGACAAATGTGGTATCTTCCAGCAAGACAACAATAAAAAAGTACACCCCCTGATGTTTCTGCAAAGTAACTGTAGCTCTGGATTGAATTCTAATTCAAAGTAAACTGCAATCCAATGCTCGACAATAAAAAGAAAAAAAGGCAAGTAAAGTTTAGCTGAAGTGAACTTATTTTATTTCTGCAGAAAAAATAAAGAACCGTGTCAAAATAAATCTAGTTTTACTCCAAGATTCCCCTGGACTGAGAGAACAGAATAGGAAGGAAAGACTGACCACAATGCTGCTCATCAGCGCCACCTGGGCAGTCTTCAACGCCATTGCAGTGAGCACTGGAGGGCAGGCAGGAACCGTTGGAACACAGGAAGCCATTACAGCTGTCACCCTCTGTGTCAATCATAAATGAACACTTAAGACATCTTCATTTAAAAAACGGAAAACACACATTTGTTTTTTTCTTTGTGAGAACGTTGACAGTGTATCAATTGTACATCTAATATTAAGACAGTCTTCCAATTAGGGCTGCACGATTATGGCCAAAATGATAATCAGGATTATTTTTAATCAATAATGTAAACAAGAAAATTAATAATGATTATTCATTATTTTAGGTAAAACACCTTTTTACTATAAAAACCAGCCTGTCAACATTTTTTGGTTTAAGAGATGACAGAAGGCAGGTTACTATAAAAATCCAGAGCGACTTACAGGGACAGTCCCCCTGGAGCAACTTAGGTTTAATTGTCTTGCTCAGGGACACAATGGTAGTAAGTGTGATTTCAACCTGGGCCTTCTGGTTCATAGGCGAGTGTGTTACCAATTTGGCTACTTCCACCAGTCCTACTGCTAATGCTTAACAAGAAAGGATATTACAATTCAGATGGCACTAATGGCTCTACAAGGACTTCTTTAAATACTTTGCTTTGTACTGGCTATTATTGATCTAGATTATTTAACTGATTATTTCAGGCAAAAAATCTTAATTAAATTATAATTCTTAAACTGAATTTACCACAGTGCTCCTCATCCGATCCATCCTGACAATCATCATCCCCGTCACACACCCAGCGCTGAGGGATGCAGTGACCTGTGTGGCAACGAAAACTACCGCTCTCACACGTATGGTAGCCCACTGGCACATGGTGGAGAGGAGAGAGAAAAAGAATGACGCACAGTTCAAAAGCACAACTGTCATCAATTTCATGTCTAAGACAGATACATAAGTATTGCATTTTTGAGATGGTCAAGGTTTTTATTTGAATAATCTATTTATTGTCGGTTATTTATTGTTTTATTAATAGATGAATTGCATAAAAAGAAAAGAAAAGCATTCATTTCCAACTTAATTAAAAAACAGAACTAAAATCTTTAGAAAATGCATTAACATGTTGCTCCTTGAGCTATTGTTATAATAATAATAAAATAAAAATGCACTAACAAAAAAATGTATGCTTGACATCTGCCAAATATATAGACTTTTAAAATAAAGTGATTTGTATATATGTGTAATACTATTCTATATGCTTGTTATTTAAGTCTATCTTATTGTATTCCTGTCTTTAACTATATGCCTCACTGAGTCTTTTCTCTTATCTTATTATTTAATTTGATTTTACATAACATTCACAATCTGCTACATACTGTGTCAGTTCAGTATCCATAGACTAGGTTGCCAGTGACCAATTTTTTCTTTGCACATGCGCACCCATGCTGCCCTGACATCATGATTGCATGAGCACCAGTCAGCAAGCAGACACACCAAGGACCTCTCGCTCACGTCCCACATATGTGGGTGTGGTAGAATTTAGAGTTCACAATGACTTTGAAGTTAGTTCTTTATTCGAATTTTCAGTTCCACCTTAAATTCTGCTCAGCAGGTTGCAATACACGTATATTCTGTTTCAGAAATAAATAGCATTTTAAATCTGTATATGGTGATTATCTCTGTGCCCACTCAAAACTATTAAAAATGATATTAAGTGTTACCTGTCTGGCCCAACATTGTTTTCACTGAAAATTTCACATGGGAACGTGCATTGGATTTATGAATGGCACCACAGTTTTAAAGTTCTTGGCCAGTGAAAACTCACTTGTTTAGGATAAAATAGGATGTGTGGAAATAGTATTAACTAATACCTGTCTGGCCCAAAACATTTTTCACTCTGAAACTGACCTGAAAAATTTGCTCATGTGCACATAGATTTATGAAGAATACGGACATTTCCATGTAAAATAAGTAGTATTGCTGCATGCTGAGCAGTATTTAAGGTTCACTTATGGCATCAAACAGGCTAATACCAGCCCTGACCTGATGATCTGTTTGCTGCTGCCTGTTGCTGAAAGACAGCGTGCCTCATTTATAGCTGCATGTAATGTGCGTTTTCAACATTTGAACGATTGATTCGTTTTGGTTAGCACGAAAATGTATGCTGAGGAGGTAAAACGGAGGCAAGCTTCTGGTGATTACGTTTTGTTGCACATCCAGTCTGAGTTGTGTAAAAACTTTGACTGTATAAATGACTTGAAACACACTCGAATCATGTTGGCCGGCATCCACCACCACAATAATGTCGGGTTCGGGCTTTTAAAAAGCTGTACTTGTTGTGCTCCGGTCTAACTTTTAAGGCCGTGGCTACATCCGCGGCTACATCCACTCTGTCTAGGTTACTCACCTCTCTCTGTCAGGCCGCAGCACACAAAATTTCAAACATACAGGAATATCTGGACCACAGCCAATCAGAGACAGGCCCTGCCCTTCACGATCTGTGATTGGGCGTAATACATATGTGTCTGTTGCTCGAACCACAGGGAGACTTGGAGACTTTTCCCCCCTGAAAGGTGGGGCGCATTACCCCAGGTTTTTTTTAGTTGCACCATTGATAAAACTAGATGACAATTAGGACAATTGGAGCCCAGCACAAGAGGGAATGAGCAGTGCAGTTACTCACCTGTGCAGTTACCCTCATCAGACCAATCTCGACAGTCATTATCACCGTCACACCGCCAAGCTTCACGGATACACACCCCTCTTGCGCATGTGAACTCTCCTGAACCACATTTGTGAGCTTCTGTATCAACACATAAACACGCTGTGACTGTCCTTATGTATCACACAAGAAAACATAACACTTCAATAAAGACTGTGCATTACCACAGTGTTCTTCATCGCTGTTGTCTCCGCAGTCGTCCTCATGGTCACACTTAAAAGCCAGAGGGATGCAGGAGCCAGAGGTGACACAGTGGAACTGCACAGCTGGGTCACACACAGTGGTAGCTGAGAGAGCAAGGAGAGGGACTGAATATATCTTGCATAGAGACACAGTTGTTGTCAGTCTTGCACAGTTCTGTGTTGTGGGACTCACGACACTCCGTCTCGTCACTCATATCGCCACAGTCATTATCACTGTCACACATCCAGATGCTACTGATGCACTTCCCATTGGAGCAGCGGTACTGGTTTGGCAAGCAGGTGTGCTCTGGACATCACACAAACACAGAGGAGTAAAAACTCAGTCCAGCATCTTGGGGTATATTTTCAAGGCATTATGTAAGACATGGCACATATCTGAATGTTCAGTTGGATAGTGGGCATGGTCCTGAGATGATTACACACCGATTTTGTGATGTGTGTGGATGGCATGGTGAATACTTTTATTATGAGGACAGAAAACGGAGGTAAACGGAAGAAGACAGCATCTTGGGGTCACAGAGTTGATAGTAGCCTAGTGGATAAGACACTCGCCTATGAACCAGAAGACCACAAAGTCACAGGTTCACACCCCACTTACTACGATTGTGTCCCTGAGCAAGACAATTAACCCCAATCAGTAACCACTGAATGTAAGTCGCTCTGGATAAGGGTGTCTGGGATATGCCATAAATTTAGATTGGCTCATTGTTAAAAAAAGCCAATGCTTAAGTAGTTACAGCTATTATGGATTAATTTAATGACAGTAACGTCTCTTCAACATAAAGATCATTCATTTATTTATTCTTGACCATGCACTAGTGCTTTGAAAATAGAGCAGTTTGTTTCAAGTAAGTTGTTGTGTGTTAGTAGTACTGTAGGGTGGTAGTAGCCTAGTGTGTAACACACTCGCCTATGAACCAGAACACCCAGGATCAAATCCCATTTACTACCATTGTGTCTCCGAGGAACACACTTAACCCTAAGTTGCTCCAGTGGGACTGTCCCTGTAACTACTGATTGTAAGTCGCTCTGGATAAGGGCGTCTGATAAATGCCGTATATGTAAATGTAATGTAAATACTGTTCTATGGTCTATATTTTTACTTTCTGAACCTGAAATGTACACCTCTGCCATTGCAATTAAAAAGATTGAAAGAGAAGCAGCTGGCTGCTGAAGCTGATGTCTTTACAGCATGACCTTGTATGACTGACCTATCTTGATACAGGTGTTGTTTAGAAGCTGGTACCCTGCTGGACACTTGCACTGAGATTCGCCCGAAGGCAGGGTGGTGGTGCTGACTCCATCCGGGCACACACAGATATGGTGACGTTCAGGTTGAGGCAGGCACAGCAGTGGGCATGGATGCTCGTCACATACATTATGCCCTTTGGTAGGTTAAGAGAGGCGGGAAAGAAAAAGAAGTCTCAATGATCAAACTGAAATGAAAGACTACAGACCACAATTCATAAAATCAAAGATCCAGTGACCAAAATAGCAAAAATTAAACTAAATGAAATTTTAGGAGTCTTTGAAACATTTTACAAGACTCTTTACAAGACAGGAGGCAACATAACTGAAATGGATCATTTTTTGGACTCTCTGGAATTACCAGTGTTAGCTAATACCAGTAAATCTCCCTACTTTGAACTGGGCTCTAAAGAAAGCACAAACACCATCCAGTTGGAAGGAAGCAATAATATCTGCTATTCCAAAAGAAATTAAAGATAAATGTGGATCATATAGACCTATATCGGTCCTCAATATATATTATAGTCTATTTACATCTATTGTGGCTAGACACATTTTTTACCCAATTTGATACATAATGACCAAACAGGCTTTAGAGTGTCAAACGCAAGATAACATACGACGGACACTACAAATTACACTACACGGACGGACACTACAAAGTATTGATGCAGAAATGGCCTTTGAATCAGTGAATTGATGTTTTCTTTATCAAGTTTTACATAAATTTTGCCTACTCAAGACCATAATTAAAACAATACAAGCATTATATAATAAGCCTAATGCTAGAATTAAGGTAAATGGCAGCTTATCTAATAGTATTACATTGGAAAGGGGCACAAGGCAAGGCTGTGCATGTTTACCACTCTTATTTGCATTGTATTCAGAACCGTTAACCCAATATATAAGACAAAACAAAGAAATAATAGGCATAAACATCTAGGATAAAGAGCACAAATTGGCCTGCTACACAGAAGATATTTTGATTTTTCTGGGTCAACCAACAAATTCCCTACCCAAATTAATGATATCGTTTGAATACTTTGGCAGACTATCAGGATAACATAAATAAAACTGCTTAAATACAATTATAGACCACCAGATGAAATTAGGAATAAATATGATTTAGCATGGGAAATGGAATAAATAAACAGCTGTAATACCGAATTATTTACCGATACAAAAGAAAATTAAAGAGGATATAGAAAGATGGAATTTAATTCCATACTTAAGTTTCAGTTCAAGAAAAGTTTGACCAAAGCAAAAGGGGGATGGGGACTTCCATCCCTCAGAGATTATTACTGGGCAGCACAATTGAGACCTATGACGTATTGGTGTAGGGTCTGAGGGTCTGAGATCAATCCCCATTCAAGCACTTATAGCCGATAGTAGACTGCAAGAATTCATGAAAAATACAGAAAACCCATGGTTAAAGTTGACACTTAAAATACGGAAAACAGTAAAAACAGAATACAAAATAGAAGAGGATATTGTGGCCCTTAAATGGTGTGCATACAACACACAGTTTGTCCCAAATAAATTAGATACAGGATTTAAGGAATGGACAAATAAAGGAGTAACCGCTCTATGCAAGATAATAAAGGATAATACACTCCTTAGTTTTGAACAGATTAAAGAGAAATATGCTCTAGAGTCACAGGATTTTCATCGCTACCTGCAGCCGAGACACTTTAAAGTAAAGTGGGAAAGGGAAGGAGAAATGGAGCCGTCAGATGAATGGGAAAACATCTCGGAATATCAGAGTTGGAAGGAGTTTGGCCTGATAAGATATTTTATTACACCTTATCAAAAATCACACTATAAAGGTAACTCCCCAGCCTGTTGGCGAAATTGTGGAAATATAAATGCAAATCATTATAATTTTTTTATGGTTGTCATGTTGGAAGGAAATATATAAAGCAATACAAGAAATCTTGCCACCTGCCCTTGCAAAGCAAAGTCTTTTTTTTTTGGACTCATGCCTGATGGATGGACAAAGAGAGACAAACATTTGTTTAGTATTAGTTAGTGGCAGGCAAAAAGGCACTTTGACATTGATCATGTGGATGGACATCACAATGGATATATGCAGGATGGAGAAATTAACTGCAGATTTGAACTATAAGAAGGACTTGTTTGTTTTTTTACGTTGGAAGAAATGGATAGACTATATAACCGGACTTTGATTTGCTTAACCTGAGACAATAATATGTTGTATATGTAGCAGTAACCATACTTCACTCCCTAAGTGTTCAAGTTTTTTTGTTTTGTTATTTTTTTTTATTTCTGGAAAACAGACATTCATGTTGATACTTTTTGATTAATACTTAAGACAGATGTACATGTAACAATTGATACAGAATGTCAATTAAAAACTAGATAAAAAGCTCTGACCTCTGCTTTTGCCCTTGTAGAAGATCTTGAGGTCCATCACTCCAGTCAACCGCCCTACTAACAGCTCACTGTCCACTGAACCGGATTTAGGAGCCTTGAATATTCCCATTCTGGACCAGTCATCCCAGTAAACGTCATTCTACAGTTACACATAATGACAGCCATACAATATGAATGTAGTTACTCCAAGCAAAAGATAACCAAATGTTTCATGTAGTGAGGCTTGGTTCTTTTCGTTCCAGTGATTTTGAGTGTTTCCAGTGTTACCTTAAACACGGCAATGGCATAGGGGTGTGGTAGACCCTCCATGATGACACTGCGTTGCTGGCCATTGAGGTCAGCCTTCTCAATGCGGTCACCATATGCTTCTGTCCAGTAAAGCCAGCCGTCATCTGCTGTGATGCCGTTTGGCCAGCGCACGCCCTCGGACACGATGCAGTTCACACTGGACCCGTCCATCCAGCTGCGATAAACACCGGCCGCGCGATCGCCCCAGTCCGTCCAAAACATCAGACTGAACACAACAAAGAAGACAAGAATTCAGCTCAAAGAGGAGTTATGATCAGAAAAAAGGTACAGTAGGCAAAACAATGTTCTCATTACTTTACTTTCCTCCCTGACCAAAATTTGCAATAATGTTACCAATTTAAATACTTAAAGTATCCCTGAAAGTATCTCTGTAAACATTGGGGGATAAAAGTATGGTTAACTACCTCTCCTCTGGCAACAGTGCAAGTGCCCGTGGGTGCTCCAACACAGAGGAGTTTAACAGTGTCCGTCTAAGGTCTCCATCAGGATTAGAGACCTGTGAAGAGCAGGGATCAGGATATATATAAAATAAACACACACACAATTGTATATATATATTATTAGGAAGTATTATATTTCCGCTATGGCAGTGGAGGCCTAGCAGTTAAGGAAGTGGCCCCGTAATCAGAAGGTTGGCAGTTAGAATCCTGATCCGCCAAGGTGCCACTGAGGTGCCACTGAGCAAAGCACCGTCCCCACACACTGCTCTCTGGGCACCTGTCATGGCTGCCCACTGCTCACTCAGGGTGATGGGTTAAATGCAGAGGACACATTTCACTGTGTGACCCGTGTGCTGTGTTGCTGTGTATCACATGATCACTTCACTTTTATTTATTTATTCATTTTTATGATGACCCACCTCAATCGTTTGTGCTCCAGCGTCCACCCAGTACAGAAGCTGACTGATGGGATCGAAGCTAAGAGCCTCCACATTCTGAAGGCCTTGCCTCACAATGACTTCTTGTCCAGAAACGCCATTCAGACAAAGTCTCTGGGGAAACACAGAATTTCAGTTTCAGTATAGCCAAAGTAGTCAGAATCTGTGAATTTCTGTAATGCAGAACTATTCAAAGAGACACTACTAAACCTTATTTAACTGCGATAAAGCTTTACATAGCATACAGTTATTCAAATTATTATAAGTCATAAAGTCTGACCTGAATGGTATCAAGTGAGATGTCAGCCCAGTACAAGCAGTTCTTGTCATAATCAAAGTCGAGTGCGACAGCCTCCCGCAACCCTGACAGAGGCAGTGATTGGTCGGTTCCCGTGGAAAGGTCATAACGGTGAATCGAATGCCGTAACGCATAGAGGATGAACTCATTGCTCTCTGAGAGTGGAAGACAAAAAAAAAGCATGACAAACTTTTCTCCAATGTTTGGCAAGCTACATATCTAAAGGAACTAGTTATTTCATTTTAATTAAGCCATAATTTGGAATAGCACTATGCAGTTATATTTCACATTAATAATTAGATCCCCAGCTACTGCTTCAGATCGGTTCCTTTTAGGCATTTTTGAAAACTGCAAATCTGTCAACTGCTGTGCTTAAAAAAAAAAAAAAAATCTCTTCCACTGTGGTTGAGAAATTGTGCATCTCTTTACACGTGCTGCAATCAAATTTCCACACATTACTCACTAACCCAAAATAAATTCTGAAATGGATGTCTTGTCAGGGTCTGAATTTTGCACCCTCATGGATATTGTTTTATCTGCAGATGCACATCTGATGATCCAGAGATGATGATTTGTGGAGTTTTAAAAGTGAGGCCTGAGGTTTGTAATGTAATTTCCAAAAGCCAACCCCAAACTGAAGCTGGGTATATAAAGGTTCGAATGAAATTTGGACCAGGAGCATCTCACCATTACATAATTAATGCAAGCTGCAGAGTGCAGCATCTCACCTCCGACTGGGCAAGGTAGCATCTCCCCATCCAACCGAGTTTCCACATCACCACCACTGCAGCTGTCACCAGAGACTTTCCTGTACCTAAAACACACGACACACACAGACACAGTGAATATAGGTGAATTTAGCTGCCGGGAGGTCAGACTTTCCCACATTCTGCCCCTTTTCTTGAATATTCTTTGTTTCATTCTTTCAACATGTTTCTATATAATCATGGGTGCTGTGAGAATGACAGCAGCCTCACCCTTTGCTGCGGCGGTAGGTGGTTCCCGCTGGGCAAGGTGTTGGCGGGGCATACAGGTTCCCTGAAAACTCTGGGTCAGGCACACACACCTCCAAAGACAGATCCTCACTCAACTTAAAGCCGTAATCGCTGAGAAATGGGGAGAGGGCGAGGTTAAGACTCACCTCTGTGTTTGACACCAGTGAACATAAGTGTGTGTTTATGTGCTTGTTACACACCATTCATAGTCCTGTCTAGTACAGGAGCAGTTGGACAGCGTGACCGGTCGGTCAAAGTCCTCTCCATTGAAGCAGGTCGCATGAGGGCTGCGCCTTTTGAACACAATCTCTCTGCCCAGTAAACAGCTGTTACCAAGATCATCAGATGGTGACCAGTTCTTATAGTCACCCTCAGAGCAAGGCACACCTAAACACACACACACACACACACACACACACACACACACACACACACACACACACACACACAGAGAACAGAGTTGAGAGCCCTCTTTGCTAAAAAGGATTGAATCATTAGCAAGACAAGGCCATTCGGTCTATCAAGCTCGCTTGGAGGGAGTTGAAGGGAACTCATTATTAAGAATTGGTCAAATCTTGTCTAGTTCAGATTTGAAGGAATAAACTAAACACTTTCTCAGACCCAAAGTTTCAACTGATGTTTAAATAAGTTTTGGATGAGCATCATTTAGCATTGTCAGAAAAATATAGAATATGATCATGTCACCTCATGATCTCATTTGACTGAGGAATTTGACCTCTACTTGCAAGTCCTCCCCTGGAATCATTCTAGCAGCCCTACATTGAATACCTTCTAGAGCAGCAAAATACAGTTAAGATGAGGTGACCAAGCCTGGGGACAGTATTTGAGGTGAGGGTTTACAAAAGAATATTAGAAACATCCCTTGACTGCAAATACCTGGTTATATTTAAAAATATAATATATAAAATCATACTTATATTTTAACTGCAATATCTATCTTGTAATCAGCTTCATAAAATTAAATCATTTTTAAAATTATTTCTGCTCCAAGGATGGATTCTATTTATTGATTAGTGATGCCTTAATCAACGCTTAATTAGTGTTAATATCATTTGTATAAATTATATATAGTTATGGTCCTTAAATTGAACTGTGGAGTATACCACTATGAACACAGGCCCAAGGTGACTGGTAACCGAACCTAAGAACTGAGTGTTGTTAATAATAAAATCTCTGTATTTTTCACAAAAAGCAATTATGGTTCTTCAAAATCAAACTAAATAATGGCATCACCCATCCAAGAATGAACTAAGAGTTTAAACTGTTTAACAAATTGTTATAGTGAATAAATGGCATACATGAAATTGTATGCCAGCTTGCACTATTTCTTTCACAGCAGATATTTGCTTGTCTTGTGGTCTGTGGACTGTTTACACTTTGAGCTTTATGTTTCTTCTAAAACTGAGACCTGCTGCCAAAAGAGATTGGCAACAAAACACAAATTGCAAACTTCTCTAGGCCTTGCAGGCTGTTCTGCAAATGCAGACATATGGTGTGGAAGGCAGGCTGACTGTTCTGTAATTTACAGGTCATTACTGCTGTATGTTGTTCTATACTATATGCGCAGGTTCTGCAATGCATAAATGATGTATAAATGTAAGCAAGTAAGTCCGAAGAGTCTTAAACTACATGTTTTTATATAGCATAGGGCTTACGCTGTTCAATAAGCAAATAAATTAATTTCATTACAAAAAAAATCTTCAGTGCAAAATAGCTGCATGAAAGCGTTGTTTAACCCTTTGTTTACAGCTCTGTTCTACCCTGTGATATGTATGGAGTGCAAAATGGAAAAATTGGATAATAGAGAGGGGCAAGGGATAAAGGGACATACACATGAAGAAAAAACATTTACTCAGTTCTTTTAAAAAAACTCATTGCATGACCATAACATCATGACTGCAGAAAATACTTTCTTTTATTTTACTATAAGTCAAATTTTAATTCTTATGTTTTTGGATTTCATAAAAGCCCTTCCTTTAAATGTCAGAACACCACATGGCATGCTAAATACACTAGATGGTAACTAGTTCATCTGTTTAAATTGATCAATTAAAACTTGATCTGCTGATTTACTGGGGTATGTTTTGAGGGGTTTTACTGTTGTAATCAACTCAATAATCATTAAAATAATCAATTGCTGTGGCCCTAAAGTAAAATACTTAAGTATTTTGCTCCATTTTGTTTGGGATTTCTGGTTATTCTTTTTCTGCTGCCAAAGTTACTTTTTAATTGTTTAGATGTTTAGAAAGTATGTGCTTTTGTGTGTATCTGTGTGAATGTTGCCACCTAGCACATCACTGGCGTTGAGTTGCAAGATGAGCCAGCTGTGTTTCTCGTCTGCATAGGATCCAAAGACGGTAAAAATGGTGCTTTTCTCTCCAGGCTCAGTAAGCAGCTGGTACACAAACACCTCTCGCTTTGAGAACTGGAACTCTGACCATGTCTCCCCCTCATTAGTGCTGAACCTGGAGGACAGCAGAATAGGGGCATGAGAATAGAGGCATACATTGTGTCAAATATTTAGCATTTTTATACCAGGAGAAAGCTAAGTATATATATCCTGGTAAAAAAAAAATTTAAATAACCTCACGTGTGTCTTTTTTTTTTTTTTAATGTAAAAAGATGCAAGACCCGTAAATGAGTAGGGGTGTCCAAACTTTGACTAGTGGTGTAAATAAGTGCTAATAAACCTTTAACTAAGATAATGTTTCCAAGAATATTATAATCTTGTTATCACCTTTACTAATACAGCATGTGAAGGAGCACTCACTTGAGGGTGGTGGTGGCTCCCCCCTGTGAGATGGCCATCAAGACGCCACCGTGGTCTCCCCAGGTATAGAAGTGTGGTCCAGCTAGAGCCTACACCCAGATAACAAGCAGAGTAAAGTTTCCACTAACTTCGTCTAACCTATTAAGGGTACGAAAATTCAATCATATCCCACCCAGTCTCAAAACCATTCACTGGCTGCCTGTCTCTCTCTGTATTCAATATAAGGTCTCTCTCCTCACCCACCACGGTGTTTAAAGAATACCCCCACATACCAAGGAACTCCTCACTCCTCAAATAAGCTTACACTCCATTCATTCCTTCTCCATCAAACTCCTCAAAACCCCAAAGAAAAGCTTCATACAATGGGGGATCAGGCTTTTTGATATGCAATGGGGGGAGGGGGGTCTCATAACACCAACAATCAGTGTTTTTGCTACTGGGGTACATTGATAAAGGAATAAATTGTGATTCTTCCTGTTTGTTAGAAAGAGACATTGGGAACATGGGTACTATGTATGTATCTGTTTTACTGATTATTAAATAAAATGTACTTGAACTGTACTTAATTTGAAATATCTGCAGATTTTTTTGTTATGCTAGATTTAAAACACGCAGGAATATTACTGTTCCTACCTCCCTCCACCGTGCGCCAGCACTGCTGGAAATGTAAACATTGGGCTTGTTGGCCAAACTCTTCCCAACAGAACCTGCAAAAAAAATGACAGTTTACATCTCGTACTGGCATATCTTACAACTATTGCAAATCGAGTGTTACACACAGACACAAACAATGTTGACAATAACCCACAGACAACATTCCTCTGTGGCACCCTCATGTGTAAGGAAGGAGTAAACCCCAATGAACATTACTAATGATGCCAACACAATGCTGGCCAAGTAGTCAGACAGACAAGCTATTAAAAAAATTAATTACGGCCATAAATATAATTCGACTTGACCGTTTTATCGGTATACTGTTCTTACCCTCGTATACATGCAGGGGAGAAAAATCTATGAGAAAAATGTACAGTTGAAACCAGATGTTTACATACACCATTAAATCAGACATAACCTTTCTGGTTTTAGGTCAGTTAGAATAACCAAAACCATTTATATTTAATTAATATCGGAATAATTATAGAATTTTTATTTTTCTTCAAAGTCAGAAGCTTACATACCTTTGTGTAAAATTCCAAAATCATTTTGTATTGTTTCATATTCACTTCACAATAAATAAAAAACAGTTGAACCTTAACCAATACCATTGTATTTTAAAATGTTGTAAACTGCATTTTAAAGTAGGTTTGTTGATGGTGCGTGACAATGCAGCATAGTGAGTGAAAACAGGCCTCTTTTTGTTAGACTTGCTGTGGAATCACATGGGCCAATTTTTAGTACATATAACAGCAACGCTTTCCACAGCTTACATTATAATCAGCGAATGAAATGAAACTGCCTCTGACTACCAGCATTGAAGCACTGGTAGAAAAACAGAGAGACACTAGAGCCCGCAGAAAGTTTAATCAGAAAGACATTTGAAAGAGGCCTTGTCTGTCCCCAAACTAACTTCAACTCAACATAGACACATTCATGTTCCTTTTTACTTTGGAGTTAAATTAAACAAATCCAGCAAAAAAAGAAGACATTTAATTCATTTTGTGCCCCTCATCATTCTATAAAGAGAACAGAAAACAGATGTTGGGATGAAGGGTGATCACAACACCACACAAATTCAAGTTGCCGACACTGGTTACCTCCCAAGTTGCAAACTGCAAGTATAAAATAGCAACAGCTTTTCTAAATATTTAACAAGTCTTGATCTAGTGGTCCTTTTATTTATGTAATGAACAGATTTAAAAAATCCAGCTTAAAACACAGTATATCTTTATAGATCGAGTAAAACGCGTGTGATAAAGCTTTCAAACACCAACACAAATAACACATAAAGCTGATTTGGACATATAGTTGAAACCACATACACTTTCTTAAAAGACACATAAACTTTGTTTTCTAACTTTTCCTGTTTTTAGTCAGCAGATATTTTATTATTTCTTCAAAGTCTAATTTTTTTTTTACATTTACAGCATTTAACAGACACCCTTATCCAGAGCGACTTACTATCAGTAGTTAGAGGGACAGTCCGCCCCCAACTAGGCTACTTAAACTGTTTCACTTGGGTCAAACACTGTCCTTGTCCCATTCCTCCTAACAGAACCGATGTAACTGAGCCAGCTCTGTAGGTCGCCTTGCTCACACACATCTTTACAGCTCTGCCCACAAATTTTATTTTCTGGGATTGAGATCAGGGCTTTGAGATGGCCATTCCAAAATATAACTAATTTGCCAGTACTCTAGGGTTCACTCGGTAGAGACAATTTGTGGCCACTGACACAACATAATGCTGCTTGCCCCATACATCAAAACTTGGAGGGTTACATAATTGTCCCTTTTCCTCCAAATTTAACCATGGTCATTAAGACAGTTCAATTTTAGTTTCATTAGACCGCATGACAAAAATTAAGGTCTTTTTTCAGTTTAAAGTGGCACTTCAGGCATTTTGAAATTGTATCCATGGATGAATCAGACTTGTAGAGGTCAGCAATTCTCTCCTGATAACTTGGCTGATTTCTTTTGATTTCCCCATGATGGTAGCACAAGGAAGCAGTACATTGCAGAACATTATCATTTAGCCTTTCCTAAAGTGGCTAAAGTCATAGTAATCTTGTTTGACTAATATGTTTGACTAAGCTTCAGACTTTAATCAAACAAAAACATTTTTGGTAATTCTAACGGACCTAAAACCAAAAAGGTTAGGGAAAGGTTTTATTTAAAAGGTCTGATTTAATGACAGACAATAAGAAAAAAATAAGAAGAAATTAATTGACTCATGTACAGTTGAAACCAGACGTTTACCAGACGTTAAATACCCTGAAGTATATATACAAGGATTAGACCAGTAGTCTAATAAAAGTCTAAAAAAAGCTAATCAAAAACACAATTCATTTTCTAAAAAGGCATTATCTCAAATGCAGAACACGACACTATTGTATCACAATGCATTTGTTTAATAAAATGATTGTTTCAGATTGGCCAATCAATGTACATTTACATCACTGGTAGTTCCTTGCATAGCAATTTACACCCTACTTTGAAACAGGTGTCAAATTTTTTCCCCAAAATACAAATTCCTAGAGGAAATATCACGCCTACCTCCTGCTGTGCCAAAATAAGGGAACTACAGCCAAGAGTTCGAGGAACTGTTAAATACTTATTTGACTGTGAAAAGGCCTGATATAATATCCACACTTTGTGAAACATGCACATGTCAAGAGAATAAGTCAAGTGGCTGATTTGGTGTGAGCACTAGCCTGTTGAAATTCAGGTAATATTCACACAAATGAGCTCATAGTGTTCCTTGTATTTGCATTAGAATGTGTACAGATTGATCTAATGCGATTTGATCAACTGAAGAATAAGAGAAGAAAGTGAAAGTGTTTGTTATACGCAAGCACGTGCTCTGCATTTAACCCATTACTTTAGTGAGCAGTGGGCAGCCAGTGGGCAGGGAAATACACCGCTGTATCACAAGAGCATTACCTGTAGCCATGATGAGTCCAGGTGCTGATTCTTTGGACAAGATGGGCATTCGCCGTAGCTGAATGTTGAGCAGCTGACTCCAGCGCTGAGAGAGGTGCAGCGAACAACCCTGGGAAATCTGAACAAAATGCAAATATACACACACACACTTCATTACAACACTACATTACAGCAACATACAATACACCTCTAGAATATACACACACAGGCCAAGCACATATGTGGTATTTGCAACCTTCGCTGTGCCACGGACCGCATAATAAAGTGCATAATAAAGTGCATAATAAATACAACTTTCAGTTAAAACAGGCTTGAGGGCCTAATTATTGGGCATCAAAACTGTGAGACAAGAAAAAAAAACACTCTGCAGACTACGACGGTCCATAACAATTATTTTGTGTGGCCAGTGGTAGCCCAGTGGTTGATGTTTGCTGATCTGGAGTACACTATACATGGTTTATGCATGAACTCTCTACCAAGATTTCTGATGCTTAAACGTGACCATGACAAGGAATACATTAATTATATAATACATTATCGGAAAGATACCATATGAACATTAATTATAGATAGATGTGTATTTTTTCTCTGTTGACCTATTACCAGATAGGGAGAGCACCCCCAATAGTTTGGGACCAGATTAATGTATACATGCACGAGTAGTTTTACTACCAATCACATTATCTTTGTGTGTATGAACTGTTATTTAATGTGATTGTAATGTGGTTTTAGATAGACAAATCACAGCAATGTTCTTTAGGTGCCATGTAATCATATTGTGTATGTGTGTGTGCATACCTGGCAGTTAAGTACCCCCCCAAGACTGTCTGCGGCAGGTGGCTGTAGCAGCTGCCAGGTGCCCCCCTTGTCAAAGGTGATTACGGAGCGCATGTTCTCCTCGCTTACGGAACCGTTGACCAGCGTGGCTACGAACACGCCCCGAAGCCCTTCTACCCGATGCAGATCAGCAAAAGGCTCGTTCGCAAAGTACCTGCACACAGCATGCCTACATGTCAAAAAGACACATGCACACTTGTGCACACGGCCGCAAAGATCAAAGTCATTACAAGCAGCTATGCATGTGCAGGAACCTCGGTGGTACAAGGCCAATGGAGAAAAAAAAAAAGTGTCATTCGTTAACAGATTTAAACACAATTCTGGCCTGTTGAATTGTACTACTAACAGAAGTGAAAGATTAACTTTAAACCCTGCCATTTTTATTTTATTATGGACTCATATCTCCACTGAACCAATTACAGTTATAAATTTTGAAAGTTACCATAAATCAAGGTAAAAAAAAATAAAAAAGCCTGCTGTGATGAAATTTGATTGGTTAAGTTTGCCAAGTAAACCAATCAGGATGCTCTTTATCTTGTACAGGCTACATGAACAGGCAACACACACAGTCATCCACACAGACGCACGTTTTCTCTCGCTCTCATTCCGTTACGTGCAAGCTTCTCTCAAGTGCACAATGTATGCGCTACTTTCTTGCCTGCTTGTTTCTGGGATTCCATTTCCATTTTATTCCATTTGTGGCCATCAAGGAGCAGCTATCAATATGCGGAAAATCGGGATGTCTGACAGCCAGGAGACTCCATTTAAAAGTAAATTATTATCGTGATTGAGAAAAATGGCTAAAGCTGATCACCACTATAGAGCTGAATTTTATCCCAATCATTGATAAAGATCGTATAATCATCCCCTACAATGGGATGATCTCCTGGGAGGATGTAATACCTTATCAGAGTGTTACTCCCAGAGCCCTGTGGGCTGTAGTACAGCACATTCTCTAGGGACAGGGAGAAGCGCAGACCCTGTGTGTCAGAGATGTACAGGTGCGTCACATTGTTGCTGTGGTTGACACACACAAACACCTGGTCTTCAGATGCATCTGCAATGTAGTAATCCTACAGGACAAGCAAAATGAGAATGTGTTATGGGACAGCATACAGGAAATGCTTATTTAGCAACATTCAAGAACATATTAATCAGAAATTAGCGAAGCGTTTAATTAGATCAATTCTTCTATTCAGTGGTCTAGTAGTTAAGGAAGCGGCCCCGTAATCAGAAGGTTGCTGGTTCGAATCCCGATCTGCCAAGGTACCACTGAGGTGCCACTGAGCAAAGCACCGTCCCCACACACTGCTCCCTGGGTGCCTGTCATGGATGCCCACTGCTCACTCAGGGTAATGGATTAAATGCAGAGGACAAATTTCACTGTGTGCAGGGCTGCTGTGTATCACGTATGACAATCACTTCACTTTCACTTTCACTTGAAACAGCTTTCAAAGGCCAAAAGGGGAAATAAAAATAATACATACATCTTGTACAGTATATAAACAACCTATTTGCCCTTTCACAATAAATCAGCTCCATCCACTGATTATTTCTTATATATGACTTAATTCTCATAATCCTTCACATCTGAGGGTTTGTTGCTGATATAAAACAAACAAAACAAAAAAACACTCACTGTGATTGGGTGGCGGGTCTGAAACTGGGCTGCTCTCATTGGCTGGCGGTTGTAGGATACCCACAGCTGGACAGAGGCTGGTTTTTGGTTGCCCAGAAGTCTCTGAAAAATATGAGAACATTAAAAACAATGAACATTGCAGAGATCCAGTCAAGACCTCACTGAAACAGATGAAATCAGAAGTGTCAACAGAGTGTGCATAGTTTTGTAAATTGCATGAGGTAAGAGCAGCAGTTTCTGATTATCTAACATTCTTGGGTACCCTTGAGGAGCAAAGCAATTGCATGATTGCATGTTTATTGTGCTCTTGAATCAAGAATGGTGTCTCACTCAAGAAGAGGCCCTCTCCCACCCATCTTCAACCTCTACGACAAACACATCATCCGAGCATAGTGAAAGACACTTTCCAACCCTCACATGCCCTGTATTCCCTCCTGCCATCTGGCAGACAGTTTCACAGCATTGGAGCCGTAATGGCCAGACATGGCAAGCAGTCAGAGCTCTCAACTCACTGCCATCAAAAGACGGATAAACATAAACACTTTTACAAACATATTTGCTATGATTTGCACACTCTACAACTTGCACATGGGCAGTGGTGGCCTAGTGGTTAAGGAAGCGGCCCCATAATCAGAAGGTTCATAAATGAACCTGTTATTCAAATACCACCTGCACAAATGTCACTTTACTGTAATTGCACATGCTTACTTTCACTGTGTCTTTTGTTTATTGTACATTATATATTACTTAAATTTTGTTTGCTTTTACTTATTTGTTACTTCTAGCTTTATATTTCCTAAGATTATATTTTGATACTCATATAAATGCGCCACGAGGGGCTTGGGGTGAAACGGTATTTTGATATCCTGTATACTGTGTATATGGTACTGTTGACAATAAAGATCTTGACTTGACAAAGTTGTTCCCAATGACATTGTGGGTTGTGGAAATGACACACTGCAATTTGGTCTGGAAGCAAACTATTCCTGGACGCGACATTTTATTTGAATGCGTCTCTCCTCTATTTATAGTTGAGAAATTTGACTGATCACTTCCAGTTTCTTCTACACTCTGGGTGAACACAGCACCCTGGTGTCTGCCTGCTCAAGGTTTATAAAATGTCAGGGCAACACAGTATCTCCAGGATTCGTCTCCATCTGTTTGTGTTGACTGGCATTTTCCTATACCCAGAAGCTGCTGCTGTCGGAGGTAGTGGAGTTTATCCCTACTTCCGACTGACATTAAATCTTAATCTCACACATTTACTACAGACATAACCCCATAGATGACACTATGTCCAGCACACTGTCATTAATTGGTCACCAAAGGTGATGGGTTAAAAGCAGAGGACTCATTTCATTGTGTGTATCGTGTGCTGTGCTGTAAATAACAATGACAATCACTTCATTTTCACATCACAAAATCATAGCACAACTGCATAATGTGTCTACATTGAAGTATTTAACTCTGTAAGCTAATGCAGACATTAAAACCAACAGGGTGAAAACAAGATATTGCAGAGTCTGCAGTCAGGGCCTGAATGCTTCAGTACTTTTTTCCAGATGGGCATGTGAGGGGTGTGTAGGGTCCTTCACAATGGTGGTGACTTTCCTGGTGCAGCGTGTGGGGTAAATGTCCATTTTGGAGGGAAGAGAGACTGTGTTCAATATCCAGTGTAGGATCTTGCAGTCTGATACAGTGCGGTTCTAACACCAGACAGTGATGCAGCTGATAAAAATGCTCTCAATGGTCCCTATATATAAGGTGGTGAGGATGGGTGGTGGGAGATGGGCTTTCCTCAGCCTCCGCAGGAAGTAGAGACACTCCTGGGCTTTCTTGGCTATTGAGCTGGTGTTGAGATTCCAGGAGAGGTTCTCCTCTAGACGAACAACAAGGAACTTTGTGTTCTTGATGATCTCCACACAAGGTCCGTCGATGTTTAGTGGAGAGTGGTCCCTCGGTTGTCTTCTGAAGTCAACAATCATCTCATTCGTTTGACCATGTTTAAAATTAGATTATTGACGTTGACCTTACACCAGTCCTCTCCTCTCTGTATGCTGACTCAACATTCTTGATGTTGAGACCCACAGTCGTGTCATCGGCGATCTTGATGATGTGGTTGATGTCACTGAAACTCCATTGCTGCATCGCTGCACAGTCGTGGGTCAGCAGGGTGAACAGCATTGGACTGAGCACACAGCCCTGAGGATATCCAGGGCTCAGTGTGGTGGTGCTGGAGATGCTGTTCCCAAAGGTCTCTCAGTCAGGAAGTCCAAGATCCAGTTGCAGAGGGAGGTGTTCAGGTCCAGCAGGCTCAGCTGCTTGACCAGGTGCTGAGGAATGATGGTGTTGAATGCTAAACTAAAGTCTATAAACAGCATGCGCATGGGTCCTTATTTGTCAGATGCAGGGTGGCGGTGATGGCATCGTCCATGGAGTTGTTCGGACGACAGGCAAATTGCAGTGGGTACAGGGTGGAGGGCAACAGGGTCTTCATATGTTTCATGACCAGCCTCTTGGAAGCACTTCATCAAGATGGGTGTAAGTGGTAGTCATTGAGACACGATGGAACAATGGCGGGGCTCAGTGAAATGTTGAAGATGTCGGTGAGAACATCTTCCAGCTGGTCTGCGCAGCACCTGAACTCTGGAAGGAGGGTTGGATTTGGAGGGTTGGATGGCAGAAATGGCTTCTGCCAGTACACACTGAGTGAACTGATGATTCTGAGTTGTTTGTGTGTGTGAGTGCCCTGCGGTGGACAGTCCCGGGATGGACTCCAGCAGCCACGACCCTGAGTAGAACTAAGCGGTTATGGATAGTGAGTGAGTGATGCAGGTTAAGTAACCACAATTACTGTGAGGGGATGGTTTTCTTAGTTCTGGTGAGTGTTCATCCATGTTATTGGGTTTACTACCATACGGCAATATAATGTCTCATCAATATTAATATATGGTAGATCTATGAACTAGAATATATAGTATTTATTTTCATAACATTGTGCAATTATCTTCACATCTTTAAATCACCAAAAGCCCTCTATGGTCATATTAAGAGACTCTCTAGACTGCACCCTATTAATAACCTATTTATGATGTCTCCCTGTGATGCAGGTTAAGTAACCACAATTACTGTGAGGGGATGGTTTTCTTAGTTCTGGTGAGTGTTCATCCATGTTATTGGGTTTACTACCATACGGCAATATAATGTCTCATCAATATTAATATATGGTAGATCTATGAACTAGAATATATAGTATTTATTTTCATAACATTGTGCAATTATCTTCACATCTTTAAATCACCAAAAGCCCTCTATGGTCATATTAAGAGACTCTCTAGACTGCACCCTATTAATAACCTATTTATGATGTCTCCCTGATTGGCTGGTCTGGCAACAAAAATCACAAAGCAAATTAACAATTTAGCTGCACAACTCCACTTAATTCCGCGGTATTCTGAATGGTGGTTGATTCTTTCCAACAACAACCTGCTAGCCGTTCTGCTCAGCCTCCAGAGTATATTTTACCCAGACCTTCACAGCCCTGTTAACCAGGTTGATTTATGTAGTTTGGTCTCCAGGCACTGAAGACAGGGCCAATCAGGAAGCCACAGGCCACAAGGATTAGGGGGAGAACAGGCCTGGACCACACATCCAGAGATTTTTAAGGGATGGTCCAGACGTCTTTCAGAGGGAACAACACCTCTGCTGTGTATTGCATCTAAACTGAATGAATGAACATGAATCTGTCTACAGGCTAGACTCCGCTGCTGCTGTGGCCTGTTCTGTTAAAAATATATGTATGTTCATTGTGCCTCTTTTTTGCAAATGTAAAACAGGAGCCACGTCGTCTGGTTTCACTGCATACATTTTTATAAGGGAGATGACAAAGTTCACTTCGATTTTGACTACATGAGAAACTATTTGCAAAATGTAGTTCCCCAAGAAATCCAGTTCACAAATGCGAATGTTTATCAACATATGGATATCACGATATAAACTCAAGAAAAACGAAATCCACTTAAACCCAGTTATTCAAATTTCAACTAAATGAAAAATGTACACATATGATCATCCACAACATTATGACTAATAGTTTTATAAAACAGAGTTAATCCCAATTTTGCAGTGGGAGGTCAGTACCTGGGGGTCAGTAACAGATCCTGCGAGGTGGATCTAACTTGTTTATCAATCATCTAGAGGCCAAGTCAACACCTTGAACATTCCAATTCCACGTGCTCAGCATGCTCAAAGAACCCCGGCTGTACAGAGCAGCAGTAGGAAAATAACAATTTGAGCCAGAATGAAGTGGAAGTTTCCACAGTAATAAGTTTCCACAGTAATCTTCATTAAACCTTGAACAGTGAAGTGATTATCATTGTGAACAACAGCACAGCTCACAGTGACACAACAACATATGTTGTTTATACGTTTATACAAGTGGAACATCAATGTAATAAGAAATGTCATAAGTCATTTTTTTTTCTGCAGCTATATTTTGTTTGAACGTGTGAATTAAATATTTTTTTATTAAATGAAATGTTATAGACCATTGTAGTGTGTGTGTGTGTGTGTGTGTGTGTCCTCTGCTTTTAACCAAGGTGATGGGGACAGTGGTGGCCTAGCGGTTAAGGAAGCGGCCCAATAATCAGAAGGTTGCCGCAAAGCACCGTCCCCACACACTGCTCCCCGGGGCGCCTGTCATGGCTGCCCACTGCTCACCAAGGGTGATGGTTAAAAGCAGAGGACACATTTTATGTGCACCGTCTGCTGTGCTGCATTATTTCACAATGACTTCACTTTCACTTGGTAAGCAGTTGGCAGCCATGACAGGCTCCCGGCGAGCACCGTGTGGGGGCGGTACTTTGCTCAGTGGCAGCTGAGTTCAGGACTCGAACCAGCAACCTTGATTGCGGGTCCGTTTCCTTACCCGCTTGGCCACCATGTATAGTATAATGAATGTCAAGGCAGTGAACATTATAGTAAAAGAAACACTATATTTCCACTGATCAAAACTAAATCAACGTTTGTTGAAAGCAATGTTCATGCAACAACCTTTTTTTAACAATAAGTACACACTTTGTAAACTGTATGCCCTGCCGCTAGTAACACACATCACAGAAGCGTTCTGCGATCAAATGTCATTTACCTAATGTAACTAATGTCGATCCTTTTATGAAAAGTAAAAGAATTTCTAAATGTCCTGCAGGAGTGCTAAAAGCAGGCCCGAGAAACAAACAGAACACACACTCTGTTGGCAGCATTGCTGTGTTTTATATGCTGCGTGGTTTGGATTGGATTTTTCACTGCACATCCAGGGTGTAGAATACATTGCTCTCCCAGTAGTTAACCCCGCTGGCATAGTAACCCTAAATCAGAACAGTCGTGGGGTGGGTGCTGGGTGCGGCAAAGAGAGGACAGACGTGAAACTGGTATCTTTCGGTGAAGCATTCCGGCTAGAAACGTACATAATGGTTGTGTTGTGAGTATGTAAGACCGACTGATCTGTGAAATACATAAGCAGCCTTGGCAGCATCATCCTGTTAGCGCAAATAAAAGTTGGAACTTGTGAATAGCGGGAGGCACATTAATCTTGGAAACAAGAGACGCAGTGTGCTGGCAGCCACCCACCGTCCCGGCAGCCTGGAAAGGACGCTCACATGCTTGAATGCTAAATCAGAGTACAGTGCCTGAAGTTCTGACTTCCTCAATTCAAATAACAGAAAGACAATCCATCTGCATCCATGTATTGCTCCAATTTGTCCTAATCCTAATTAATGAGTAAATAATTTTCCTCAGTCTGAAAAAGAAATGACAAACTACAAAAACCTTACGGTAACGTCTATGGATGTGCATGCCTCTGAATCGCTTAATGTCTGCAGTTACTGCAGGAAAGGCAGCAGAACGGCGCGGGGACAGTAAAGGAGAAACCGGAGAAAACTGGAGCTCTCCAATCAGTGAGCTGCATTCCGATTCCACGTGCTCAGCATGCTCAAAGAACCCCGGCTGTAAAGCAGAAGGAAAATCACAATTTGAGCCAGAATGAAGTGGAACTTTAAGTTTCCACAGTTATTCTTCATTACACCAAACATGCCAGGCTGACCAGATTGGACTGGGACTAGCAATAGACGAGGGCTGCAACAAGTAAATCCACAAAAAGATCTAACAATTGGAAAAGTGGCGGCCTACACTACACTTGGTTGCATTTGTTTTACATCTAAATTTAACTTTTGAACTCAAATTAATGTAAAAATAAATCCAACTCACGGATTAACTGACTGGCTGAACTTGTGCAGCACCCTAAAAGAAACAGTGTGTTGGGTGTGTTCTCTAATGCCAAATTTACTAGCTCTCCACTCCACCAGAATGAGGAAGCGGTCGTCAATCATACCTACAGATTTCAACATAAGGTTTGTTTAACTTCATGGTGTCAGAAATTATTACATACCTGGGTGGGTACTACTTAGTACCTCCAGACTAAGACACAGATATCTAGCAAGTGGTTTCTGTAAATCCAGCAAAACTCAAGTCCCAGGGAAATTGGGCCATAACTCTTCATGATCTTTTTATTAGACTTATAAAACACCACTATCACACTCATCTGACAATACATTTGTTTGTTTGTTTTTTCCAATCGTCCACATATAAGAGACTTATACATAATCATAAGGCATGAGTCAACAAGTGGAGAGCTACAAGTACCTTGGTGTTCACCTGAACAATAAACTGGACTGGACTCATAACACTAATGCACTTTATAAAAAAGGGCAGAGCAGGATGTACCAGCTGCGCAGGCTCAGGTCTTTTGGAGTACAGGGGCCACTCCTAAAGACTGATCAGGAGGGCCAGCTCTGTTCTAGGATGCCCTCTGGACCCAGTGGAGGTGGTGAGTGACAGGAGAATGGTGGCTAAGCTGTCATTCCTGTTAGACAACATCTCCCACCCCATGCAGGAAACTCTGACAGCACTGAGCAGCTCCTTCAGTGGCGGGCTACTGCACCCACAATGTGGGAAGGAGAGTTTCAGAAGGTCTTTTCTTCCAACTCCTATCAGACTCTATAACATAGACCTCACAGCTGACCACACATACACAGACAAACACACACACTTTGGCACATTCTGTTAAATTGTTAACTGTTTAAATTGTACATTTGTACATATATACAGACAGATACATAATTATCTTATTTTTGTGATGCTATTACCTCTGTTTATGCTGCTATTACCTTCTGCTTCTGTCCACTTTCTGCCGTGACAAGTGCAATTTCCCACTTGAGGGACTAATAAAGGCTTATCTTATCTTTTCTTATCTTATCTTATCTAACAAGCCTCATGTATTTCTCATCTCCTCACCAATCACAGGCAAACACCCAATTTCACACACAAACATCACCATCTTTCAAATAAAGAGCTGAACCAGAGCCTGTCTGCTCCTGCAGGCATCATAAGTCTTAAGTCCAGTCACCGTGGCAGCAGGTGTGAAGTAGGCTGTTGAAATTAATCCCATAATCGATGCCTTGTGATGCAGACATGGATGATTCTGCATCGATGCAGTGCAGAGCATAACCGATTACCATAATGCCGTTGCTTGGTGATACTCTGTAATTCTGGTACTCTGAAATTCTTAGTATGGCACTGCTCCCGGTAGGAGTAAGGCCTCGTCCACACGAATGTTCGAAATGGACGTCCTGTAAACCTCATATGTGTTTTTGCTGCGTTTGTAGCTGCATATGATTTGCATTTCGCTGCCGTTCAATTGACGCTGTTTAATGTTCAGCAAGATTTTGGTAGAAATTGACAGTAAGAAAAACGCAGCATGCACCGTTATTTGACGCCATCCGAAAGTGCAGGAGACCAAACGCTTGTACTGAACGCCTGTGTGGATGCTTTGCTTTGTGGCTATGAGCAGAAAAAATGTCACCGTTCTGTCCATGCTCACCTGACGCCACCAATGGTGGAAAAGCGAATGTGAATGAGGTCTTAAATCTGATGATATAGTGATGTAGAAAACATGACGGGATGCATCGTGATTGTAATAAAATGTTGGAATGATCGTAATCGAATCAAATCATGAGACCAGTGAAGCTTCACACCTGTAGTGTGAAAGTGTAACAGAGTTCACAGAGACTGGGCACCACAGACCTTGGTGCTAATTGGAGAGTTTCAAATTACCATGCAGACTAAATATGTAAATGAATTACAGTCTGCATTTCCCCAGCTGGCCATGAAAGCAGAATTTAGATGGTGCCAGAGAAACATACCCTGCTGGTGGTGGCAAACATGTACTTGTCCCGTAGCTGGAAACTGTCAACCTGCTCCAGGATGACGTGGCGGTTCAGCTTGCTCTGGAAGAAGTCGGTGCTGCTGAGGATACTTGAGACTCCCTGGGGCTTGTGCCTCTGCAGCAGGACAGTGGTCGGGCTGTCGTGAGGCTCCACACCCCTGTCACAACACAGAAATTAATGAAGCCCAAGCCAAGGCCAGCATGCACACTGTAGCGGGTCGATAACTGATTGTGAGGTAACTGCAGAGGACGGCGGTTTAAGTAAATCTGCAACAGCAACCAGTGTCAGTGACATCAGTGATGACCCACAATGCTGAATCTCATTCACTCCGATACAGACGCCTATACACACATATCTGTCTGGCTTCAACTTGAGTGAGACGAAGAACAAATAAAATTATAATATATATAAGAAAGTATAATAGCATCGATATATTAAATGTAATCGAAATTTTGGAAAATGATAAGAAAATTCATTTAGCAATAACCCCAGTGCTAAGAGCATGTTTTTCTTTTCTGTTTTAACCATAAAAGTCGGTTCCTTCACAGCCTGAAACCCTCATGAATGCAAATTCACTCCAGTCTAAATGTTAAATCTATGTTTTAGATGGGGTTTACAATTCTTGTCCTTCCTTTATCAGCCTTCCCACTGAGTGTTCTGCCATCAGCTCATTCTATTCAACAGAAAACAGTTTGAACTGGTAAAGCGCGCACACACACACACACACACACACACACACAAAAGAAACCTTTCAGTGCAGCTAAAACAAAAGAATTCAGAGCAGAGGAAATCTGTGGTCTCCAACCCTTACACACCTCAAGCTATACCCATACTTTCTCTCGCTCACACACACACTACAATGGACATTTCATTTAATAAAAAAATATTTCATTCACACTTTCAAACAAAATATAGCGGCAGAAAAAAAAGACTTATGACATTTCTTATTACATTGATGTTCCACTTGTACAAACGTGTGACATATGTCATCTAAAATCTATAGAGAAATAGAAATTGGAAATAAATATGGTGAGAAGACTGGTCAAAAATGAATACTAGATGGCCGTGATCCCTCGGGGGGCGCTGCATTAAAAACGGGCAAGACGGGCCCATTAGCTCAGGAACACTCCCAGAAATCACAGTTTGCGGCGCCACCCACAAATACAGGTTAAGATTTGCTAAGAAGAAGCCATATGTGTCACTGACCCATCAAATTCATAATGAGCTAATATTTTTATATGCCTCACTCTAAACATTGAATTTGTTTTCACGTTGTGTTGTAATTGTATGTTTATTTTACACATGCATGCACACACCTATACATCCTCAAACAAGCTTACCAAAAGTAGGCCTTCACATGCTCCTGAATTAACACCCAGCTCTCTCCAAAATCATCTGACTTCCACAGCTGAGGAGGGAAGGAGAAAGTGAGATAAATCTATCCTGAGGGGAAAACTCTCACAGTCTGATGAAATTCCAAACAACTGGAACACTGTTCAACAGCAGCGACTTTCTTTTCCTTTTGCCAGACACCCAGGCTCTGCTTAATCTCCATATCCAGCACAAAAACAAGCAGTCACGTGAAAAGCCTTGGCCAACCTTTTTATTGCTAAAGGATAAAAAAATGTCACTGTAATAACACCGCGGCCAGACAGATTTTTACATTTTTAATGTGAAGGGTATATCTGACTGACAAAAGTGACATTTTTCTCATGTTTCGGGTGGCTGATCCAGGTCCAGGTGCTGTTTGCGATCCGATTTCCGAAACAAAGCCCTTCCCGGAACAGGTCAGACATGAGGCTAAAGTTACCATGGTGATCCGAGGTCGGATCACGCCCCGCACTCTATGCTCTCCATCACATTTGATCTACCTGTTTGTTGGGGTGCGAGCTGTCGTAGCCAAGCACCAGGTTGGGTTGGGTGCTGTGCAACAGCATGTCCCCAGGGAGGAATGGCAGCGGGAAGCCCTTCACTGTCCTGCAGAAGTCGGTGGTGCTCCAGACGTATTTGTTAGTGGTGTCAGTGAACAGGTACTGCAGAAATAAAATGGCAAAAGCACAGAGAATAAATGAGGGCGCTGCACCCTTGCCACTATTCCACTGCTGAGGCATTCAAAAAAGGTGTAATGAGGAAGAGAATTTGAAAATAAGAGGTGAATAAATCAACCTCTGACCTGTGGAGCCCCACACTGCTGCACATCTGGAACAGCAGCTGGCTTACTGTGACGTGAAAACGACATATTTGCCAGGTGTCTGCCACCTGATCAGTATCTCTGCAGAAAATGAGGTCAGCTGCAGAGTACTCCGCAGTACTCTGAGCTCTCATCTTCAAAGTGATCTTGGGAGTGCGCAGGTCATTGTTACTCTAATATTGCTGCACACGGTAATAGAGTAGTATTCCGAACCGGGATTCGCAGTGCCACTGAGGTACCACTGAGCAAAGCGCCATCCCCTTACACTGCTCCCTGGGTGCAGTGATGGGCTAAAAGCAGATTACACATTTCAGAGGACACACTTCATTTTCACAAATAATGATTCACAACTAAATTAATATTTGTTTCATACTGTACTTGGAAATGGGGCTGGCTTGAGTCTAATGTTGGCTAAATACCACAAACGTGTTTATTCACTTGTCATTATGCAAGATTAATCATTTAGTGCATCAGTCCTACAACAGCAAATAATTCTGCTCCTTCCTGCACTTCCAGCAAACATCTCTCCCTCTGGAAGCACCGCAATGCCATAAGGAACACCACTGTTGTGATGCAAAAACAAAAACACTGGCCACCTATAATGTGACCTATAGCATGTACAACTGAAAAACAATAATTTATTTAGTTTTTATTAACATTGCTTCTTAAAATGTCAGGGAAATTGCAACTTATCACACTGAGCCACAGACTCACTGTAAAGGAATTAAGCTAAATGGACGGACGTGGGAGATTCCTGCTGCACGTTTAGCTGCTGGTTATGGTCTATCGGGACCTGCCCACATTAACTTGGACTTGGACTTGAGATGAGTAGCGCAACATTGTCAACATTAAATCAAACATTGGTTGGTGTGATTGGCTGTAAACTCTGTGTCATGGGCTTAAAAAGTAGCATATTTAACACCGTAACTGAACACCACCCTCACAATTCCACCACTTATTTTGTTTCATAACTACACCTCATTATTTCAATCAACAAAATTAAAAGTATGTCTATAGGTATCAAATGCGATTTCTACTCTGGCAACAACAAGCAAGTCAAAGCACACTTGGCAGACCTACAGCATCCGACATTTTCTCCTTCCTCATGGTGTTGCGGTAATACACTATAATCAACTTGTTATCACTAGTGTAAATCAACCTCTCCTACATCTCACTCCCACTTCAATACAGTTTCTATTGGTTGCGCAATAAACCAAACTCAACTTTCACTGCTGTGTTTGCAGACGCTCGCAAAGAACTGATTTGCTGCGCAGCTGCACATCACTTGTCGCATCCCATTGAAAATGCAAGCTTGACTAAAGCCCCATTTCCAGCTACAGGAACGGGGTACGGGAACCCCAAAATGTGATACTGCTTCACTGTGGGTGTGGTATTCTTTGGATGAACAAAAGCTCCTTCAGTGTAGCTGTAGGTCTCTTGGCAGCCTCCCTCAAATTTTCATAAATTTTAAAGGAACATCCAGATCTTGGCAACATCACTGTTGTCCCAACTTTTTAATGACTGCCCTTACTGTATTCCATGGTATATTCATTGTTATGGATTTTTTGGTAACCTGCACCCGACTGATACATTTTAAAAATGAGATCCTTCTGATGCAATGTAAGCTTTCTGTGAACCTTTCCTCTCTGCAGAATTTAATGCTATATATAAATGACACCACATGCAGCTTTTTTACCACTGGGTACTGGATGTTACCCAGTGACAAACCTGTTGGGTTCTCTATTTGCAATATTTGAGCAATGGAGGTAATGTAGCCAATTTCAATGAACCGTACCAAGGCTGATAAAGCTGGGGAAAAAATCAGGGTGCATTCTGATGACTTCATAAAATTCTATATCAATGCTGTAAACACAGTACACACATACTTATGGTCAACTATAACTGTTTCTCACTTCAGACGGCAACAACTTCTTTCAGAAATTTCAGGAGCATGTTTGGCATAAAATAAAGTGAAAAAAAAAGTGGGGGAAAAAATGTCTGCCACTTACCCTCTTGTTGTCAGCTGGGCTGTGGTAGAACTGAGAGATGATCTGCTTTTTATTCTCCTGACCCACTGGCAACTGAAACCTCTCAGAGATGTGTGTGAATGTTGTTCCATAGTCATAGGACACATAAACCTAGAGCAAGATGAGATACACCACAAAATCAAAAATATTTCAAAAATAATCAAAATAAATAAATAAATCGCCCACTCCTCCCTAGTATATTTTTATCCCTTAATCTATTTTATGTTATTTGCCATGGGATTAATGCTTTTTCTTGCATTCACACAGGAATCAATGGCTTTAGTACTGGATTACACATTCTGACCGGACACTTGTCACACAACAATGTTTTTCTCTTGGCCTACGCACATGGGAGCCAGAACGGTTATCTTTAAAAAGAGGTTCCAGAACGAATTTCTCTTTTCCACATATCTTTTGGATGACAAAGCGTTTTCTTTTTGTGAACCTATAACCCCAAATGAGTTACACATACATCAATGGCAGATAAAACGACCATAATTGTGCTGCAGCAGCTCCAAAGATTTTCTTGTGTGGAAGGGGCCTTAATTTTTTTTTTTCTGGAGCACCTTTTGAACTGTAGTAAGACTGTGCATGTGGCCTGCCCACTTTTACTTAAATGGCCAGATTAAAAAATGAATAAATTATCGATTTATGTTTAAAATGATCTTTTCTTACCACATCAGGAATGATAAAAGCTGATTGATCCAAATATCAGTTAAACTTCCCAAAAGTTAAAATAGTTTGTTTTGTGTCCTACACAGAAT
Organism: Denticeps clupeoides; assembly: GCF_900700375.1. NCBI lineage: Eukaryota > Metazoa > Chordata > Actinopteri > Clupeiformes > Denticipitidae > Denticeps > Denticeps clupeoides. The sequence goes on from NC_041708.1 coordinate 19,830,162, forward strand.
ATAGCTTCGGGACTTACCGAGCTGCTTTTGGGGTCGGTGGCACCAACACTGTCCCTGGCCAAAGCCACAATGACATTACTCTTCTCCCCAGCCCAGTGCACAACCATCTGGTTATGAGAATCATTGAGGTTGGCCTGTGAAGTCAAAAAAATGAAGCTGATTAAAATTTAAGAAATAAACAATTTAGCTTTTTACAATTAAACCTTTCAAGTAGTGCTGCACGATTAATCTAATCGCAATCGTAATCGCGATTTCAGTCTGTGCGATTACATGAACGCAAAAAGCTGCGATTTAAATTATTAGTACATGGATTGGATCGGATATGTTGCCGATCCATTCTCTCATTCTCTCAAAGTTTGCGAGCTGACTGAAGTCTCACATCTCACGTCTCACATCACGGATGTGACGTGTTTGGTCACATGACTTTCGATTCGGAGACATGGTACGTCAACGTCGCCGCCATATTGCGATAGGCATATACATGTCTATGGAGAGAAGTGCATAAAAATGCTTCACTCTTGTGCTGCTTGGGGCTGTACAAACCGCTGTATGCTCCAAACCACATCCCGGGGGATTACATTTCATAGGTAAGGCTGGACAATTACATTATAAAATCCCCGTTTTATAAGTCTTAACCTTAGCTAAGCTAGGCTAAGCTAGCGAAGCTATGCATTCCTGTGTTCAAGTCAGCCTCCAAACAACGTTTTGGTTAAACGTAGGCATTAACTATTTAGACTGTTCTTAGCAGTTTAGTTAACTTTTCTCAGACTTTGAAGGTTTCCTAAAGAAATTCACCTCAGTTTACAAATCTTAACAGTAATGTAAAAGAGTTTTTGTGATTTATTTAATTTTGCAGAATATTGTATTTTTAAAGCACCTGGCATTTCAAGTTGTTATAAGTAGTTTTTTCACTATTAGTATGTGTCTTTTCATTGATGTACAAGCAAGTGTCCTTTATCACATCGCAATCGCATATCGCAATATTGATCTCAATAATCGCAATATGTCTTTTTCCCCAAATCGTGCAGCCCTACTTTCAAGTGTAAACCACGTGCAGCGGTCATATCTGTTTTCGGAAGACTGATTATTAAAAGCAGCTGTTATAAGTTGTAGCTGGTGTTTGAAATGTGTTTAAAATACATATCATTAATTACTGTTCAGATAAATGGGTTAATCCAGGACTATAAAGGTTGGATTATATTAAACATGACCGTATATGGCTTGAAAAAGTGCCTATGACAACACAGATGTTTTGCGTCCCAGTAGGGTTTCATTTCTAAAAGCGTGTTAGCTTTTTGCCGATAGGAGCCATACAGATAATTATGTCATGAGACTTTTTCAGCAAAAAACAAACTGCACATGATGTTAGCTTTTGAACCACAAAAACTGTACATGGCAATGCAGGAACCGGGAGAAACACGTTTCAGTAAAATGGGCTCGGCTGGTTTGTGTTGATCAATACCACTACGGGCGTTCTCTATGCAAGTCAGTTAGTGTGTATAAAAAGCACAAAAATTTTGATAGGATATGGATTTTGGATTAGAGAATATGACCAGCACCGGACTAGCATCTGACAGATTTGGAACATTCCTGACTGTTTAAACTGCTAAATAAAGAAAACATTCAAACATTCCGCACTTCAAACCAGGATTAGCTTAATTTCAGATCAAAAAAATGAAGAAAAAAACATTTCTTTGATTTCCTTTGTTGTTCAGAAATCTGCTTAATGTCAGTAATTGACGCCGCCACAGACTCTGGTGAATTATCCATCCCTTCAGCAACACACAATCTCTCACACACACAACCTGCAGCAGTGTGTGTGTGTGTATTATTCAAGAGAGAGAGAGTGAGAGACAAGAGAGGGGTCATGTGAACGACTGCCGCAAGTCTCTTGCTGTTCTTTGCCACTGGACTGAAACAATGACATCATCGCTGCGGCACCAGCCTGGTGGTCATCACTCACTCTCTCACACTCACACACACACACACACACACACACACGTATCCCGCCACATTCCAGAGCAGCAGATATCCCGTAGCCCTGTGAATCTTGCTCACTTGGATAAATTATTGAGCCACCGTAAATGCGCACAACCCCTCAAAACGGAGCAGGAGGGGTGGGCTACCCACCACGCACTCGTTTCACCAGCAGTTGCCTCAGATCGCTGATATTCCTGGTCCTGCTCAAACAAACGCTTCCACGATCAATCAGTCCGTTGACTTATTTCTGCTAACGAATTGATCCAGTGAATCAACACTGCTTCCCTGCACAATGACACTCACCATTATGTGTGCTAAGCTGGTTAAATAAATGTTTTATTAAAAATCTCAATCTCTGAAAACGAAACAGGACATTTACACAAACCAACAACCTTCCCAATGAAAGCCTACTGTGAAATTCGGCCAATTTTATGACAAGTGTTTTGTCAAGTGCCAAGTTGGTCCCAAAGTATTCACAGTGCTCCAGAACTCATCATCATAATCATCTATTTTGTAATTCCTGACAGCTCGACGCATATTTAACAGGTCCAGGCCAGATCTAAGGCGTGGTCACACAGTCCTTGTGACTCTCACAGCGAACAGTGGGCGAGGATTTTAAACAGGTTGAGTCAGACTGATTCCGGCAAGCTCCGCCCCTCATCCCACGCCTCGTTTATGAGTTCCCTTCCCGACCGCTGAATCAGTGGATGGGCTGCAGACATCTTTTCAGCAGAAAGTAAACTGCACGGTCCCCACAGAGCCCCAGATCTCAGATGGAAACTGATGCAGGGAGCGCTGCTGAGATGGCTGAAAAGACAGATTAAGAGTCGCTTTATTGGATGATGTCAGATCAATGCCACATCCAAGATGCTTCTTGCCTGTGAATCTCAATAATCAGTTACACAAGTCGATTTAATACAGATGCTCGTAAAGAAGGGAAACTCTTTAGTTTGGCTCTGGTTGCCTGTACTGTCTTGGCTCTAGAGCTCTTGTAAAAATGTACCCATCTGAGTAAAAAGTTGTGCAACGCAGAGCGCAGCCTCAGGTAAAAACCCATCGCCACGGCGACAGCAGACCAACGGCGGAGAATTAGAGACACAAACAGCCTGTAGAATAGCAGAATGGCACTTACTTCCCTTACAAGCAGCATACCAAATATATGCGTGGAGATAAAGACAGACTACTTTGCCTTTTAATTAGTTTGCATCAAATATGGGAAAAGTTTCGAAATTGCTTATTGTGGCCTCAGCTTTTACATGCAACTCTGATTCGATTGTATCAATATTTGTTACAATTTCTAAAGACCCGTCTTTAGTTTCTTTTAAGAAGTCTAAATGTTGCATGTGATCCGGCGATCAAATGAACTATAACGTACACAAATGCTTATTGTTTTTTTGCTCTGAGCAGGCAGGTTCAGGTCACCGAGTAGTTTGTGTCTTGGACCGTCCCTGGACACTAAGTTCGGGGTTGTCCTGAATTTGAGGATATTTCTCTATGTCTTCTGAACGACATCAGGACAACAGCAAAAAACGAGCTGTCACTCACACACACACACACAGAATATCCAGACACGAGTGGACATTTTCACCTAAAACCAACACACTTATCGTAGCTGGAATTTAGCCAGATCGAGCGGAAATCAGCGGGAAGAAGTTCCGGGATGGATGTTCCCGGCAGCCACGCCACCACCACCATGTACTGTGTGTGTGTGGTAAACAGGGTAAACAGTGTGTGTGTCTGTGTGTGTCTGTCTGTCTCTGTCTGTCTGTCTGTGTCCGTCCGTCCATCCGTCCGTCCGTGTGTGCGCGTGTCTGCATCTGTTCGTCCGTGTGTGTGTGTCTGCATCCATTTGTCCGTCCATCCCTGTGTGTATGTGTATGAGTGTATGTCTGCGTGCGTCCGTCCGTCTGTGTCTACGTCTGTCTGTGCGTGTGTGTGCGTCCATCCGTCCGTGTGTGTGTCCGTCCGTGTGTGTGTGTGTGTGTGTCTGTGTCCGTCCTTCCATCCATGTCTGCATCCGTCCATTCATGTGTGTGTGTGTGTGTGTGTCTGCATCCGTCTGTGTGTGTGTGTCCGTCTGTGTGTGTGTGTGTGTGTGTGTGTATGCGTGCGTGCGTTAAACAGGGTAAACAGGGTAAACAAGGTGTGTGTGTGTGTGTGTGTGTGTGTGTGTGTGTGTGTGTTGTGGTAAACAGGTTAAACAGGGAGCAGGTCTCTAGTCCTGACAGGGTGGGTTTAGAGTTGGTCCCAGATTCTACCGACGCACAAGCGGACACCAGTAACTGGATCATCTCTTCCCACCATCGAGCCCCGTCCTTACCCGTCCGTACACCTTCGGTACCGGTGTCTGCGCTGCGCTGCGCCGCTGTCGGTGCGGATGCGCCCCGCGGTCCCTCTCCTCCGCCGCGGTCCCCTCCTCCGCCGTCACCACGGAAAAGCCGCGGTCCTGCGGCAGCACGAAGCCCGGGCTCCGGGACACGCGGAGCGCGGGGGAAAACTCCGCGGGCGCGGGAAGGAGCAGAAGGGAAACGACGAGTACGGCAGGAGACGGCATCCTCCAGCGCGTCTGCCGCGGCGCCATGTTTGTGTACGTTTGAGTGGCGCCGCGCACAGCGCCCTCTGCGGCGGACTGCGTCATTACCTCGGCATCTCCTAGCAGGCTGGAACAGCACGACCACCGCAAGGTGCGAACATGCTCTGGAGTGTCTTTTTTTCCCCTGTACCATCTATATGGTCACATATGAGTCAGCTACAATTAGTCTGGACTTCCACTAGAAAACTGTGTTCGTTGACTATTAGATTCACCGCAGCAAATTAACATCTACAATCCTACAAGGTCAGCCAAGCTGTAACTCATGCAGTTCGAGGACACTCGGGACACATTTAACAAGTAGAGTTCGAAAAGAAATGTCCTTTTTTTTTTAAATAAAACCAGCATTTAGGACTTTGTTAGTGGTTAATGTCTAAATGACCCTGAATCTTAGTTGAAGTTTAGTTTAGACCTAAAAACAGACAGGTAGAAAATACAAACAGCATTAAAAACATCCAGGAATATGATTTAACAATAATTATCACTAAATTATCTTGTTTTATATCGTGTATTATGTGTATTGTTAGCTATAAACGAGGTAAAATAATGAATGAACTGGTTGAATAGCAGGCGGTGAACCTGCTGCAGTGAACGGCGTGGAGGGTCCTGAAGCGCCGTCAGATACATCAGCACGACTCTTACCTGAAGCTCTCACTGTAACCCTGACTCGAAAAGGACAATGACAGGGAAGGGACAGCCGATGAACAGCAACAGGAGTAACGAGGTGAAAGGTTTCGTCTTTCACAGGCTAGCTTTCCTGCTAGTGCTAGCAAGAAATGTGATTTCAGGGAACGTTACCATGTTTTACTTTCAAACATTTTCAAATATTACAATGTTTGTGGTATTAATTTCAATTATTTATAACCTTGCAATTTTGTCGTCATGACACGTATTTTTCACTTTAGATCTTATGATTGGTTAAGTTAGCATTGAACCCTAGTTAGCATAGCAACATCTGTAGCATTAGTTAATATAGGGGTGTCCTGATGTACACTGAAGCATAAACATGCCCCAGATTCATCAGACTGAAGAGCCTGGTGCATACGGCCAGACTACACCAGCCAAGAAGATAAAAGCTCATGCCAACAAATCCCCATCAGCATCAGACCTAGAGTCTGTCATGGCAGGTGATGTCTCAGACATAAAAAACACTGCTGTGTCCGTGAAGATTGTAAAAATGTTTTTAACAAAAACAGTCACTGAAGTCTGATATAATGAGGCTTTACACTGCATGTGTGTGTGCGTTCTTTACTTTCAGATGCCGGTAGGAACCTGAGCGTGTTGTTCTCAAAATACTCTGATGTGTTGAGGTATTGTCAACATTCTGTATGAGAACATCTCCTTTCTTTGGAGTAATGGTGTGCGATCTGATGTTTGTGCCATTGAAACGCCTGTACAGAGAGCGAGCCACAATGGACGCCTCGCAGGTTAACGAGCTGGACAGCATTTTGCTGGAGGCAAGAGGCCTGGAGGCTCATTTGAAGGAGAAGAAGGAACTTCTGTGCCAGTCTCTGGCTGTCATCTCTGACAAATTGCAAGGATAAATATGTCCTGCATAGTTCAAATACATTTGTTGTTCTAATTTAAAGCATATTAAATGTTGATGCTTAGTTTGAGTAGTGTTTGAGAAGAAGTCATCAGAATTACTGATATTATATAACTGTATAATATCAGCATATAATTGTCTAATTTAAAATGTATTTAAATAAAATTCTAACAGCATGTCTATCTGAATTATTTTACTGTAAGTATGAGCATTGTTTTGTTATTCAAGATAATATTAATGTTGCGATATCCACCTTCCTTATTAATAGTGTTTTATGGTAAATGAAATATTAGGTAGACATTCTATGCATGTAGAGACAATCCACAGCAGAATCCATGCATCAAGAAAGGTAAGTGGAGCCAACACTTCTGCGTAAGACCACATCTGAGATGCAGAAATATGTGCTGTGGTCTGATGAGTCAGCCATGCCAATGTTTATGCAGATCAAGTCATGTTCTTCAGGCCAAAGAAGAAAAAGACAGATTGCAAATGCAGATTGTTGGCAGTCTAAAGTCGATAGCACAGTGTATTAAGGTGAAACCACCATTACTACTGAAACACACAACATGTATACATTTTGGAGCAATACAGTGGTTTGCTTTGGCACAAAATGAATGCATTTACTCAGTGAAGGCCATTTAATTTGCTGACAGGTTGGCCCCATATCCACATGCACTCCAAAGGAAGACTGTTAGGAGCAGTCCAGACTTTAATGAAACAAATATATTTAGAACAAGATATTTGGAAGACACGACAACAACTATTGACATGTGGTGAGGCAAGACGCCACCTCTAGATATGTTAAATCTTGTTCAGGGATGTGCACAAATTACAAAAGCATGGCGTGAGGGCCCAAAACACAAATTATAAACTTTTTATTTAAAAAAAACACAAAGCAGTAATTACAAAGAAGCCTTGGAGCTAATAAAAAGTGTGGACAAGAAATAATGACAAGGCCAGTCTCAAAACATGAAGTGGTGATGCCCTCTGTTGGGTGAATGGCACAAGGACATCACAATTGCTGTGGGGAAGACATTTACATTTGTGGCATTGATCAGAAGCCCTTATCCAGTCCCCCTGGAGACATTCAGGGTTAAGTGTCTTGCTCAGAGACGTAATGGTAGTAAGTGGGGTTTGAACCTGTGAATTTGTGGTCTTCTTGTTCATAGTCCCACTAGGCTACTAGCACTTCCACTTAACAAATTGGAGCAACTGGAATCCACATTCCCACTCAGTGAAAGAGAGGTGATGTAACCATGGTAAACTGTAAAAAGTGTAAGAAGCATCCCAATTGTCTTGGCCTTTGAAAGAGCACCACAATATACCATATCTTACAAACTATTTACAAACTACTTTTTTATTATTCATTTTATATTGAACTGAAGATTGCTATCTGTAAAAACAGTGTTAAAATCAGGTGACATGGATAATATATAGCATAAATTATATTGCCCCAACACTGAAAAAATCAATTAAATTTACTTTATTTGAATGTGTACATCAGTCCCACATGATCAGAATAAGGCCAACTGAAATAAAATTGTCTCTCTTTCTTAACTGTTACTCTTCAAAGCTAAATATTGAAATAATTTAAGTGGTGTTAAAAAATCTTGTTGAGTCAACATAATAATCTGTACCTTAATACCAATTTTTTGTGTAATGCCAAAGCAATTTTATCACTTTCAGAGATTTTCAACTGTATCTTCACTCAGGTTTTGTGTTACTGAAAAGTAGGGATGTGCGGATGGATCCTAAATATCAATACTATCAATACCAAGTTGGTATCAGTATTGGATCGAGACTAGCACAATATAAATAAATATTTTCGCTGTTCTGTCTCTGTACCACATTCCAGCTGAAGCCGGTAGAAATGCATCTCCTCACTCGGTGATGTCACAGAAAGAGGCGGGCCCAGCCTGTATGGTGCCCTGGACGAGCACCAACCCTGCCCCCCAACACCAATCTCATGGCACCACACTCTAGTTTAACTTTACAGTCACATTTACTTTTTGTATAAATTATAAGTATTGGATCAGTATTGCCAATAGAAACTGAATTTTACTTGGCATTGGATCGAAAAGGTTATATCAGTGGTGTTGCATGTCCATACTGAAAAGCTATTTTATTATGTATCTGGATTATATAAATATTGCATTAACCAGCTGCATGTGTTACAGTCAAACCATGTCATGTTGATGTCTAATTTCTATGAGGTTCTTCAATAGATGGGAGTGGTATAAAAAGACCGTGGTGAGAGAACTGATTGTAGAAAAACTCTTTCTCCCTCCACACAAAAGCACTGTACTCAAACCACTCCAACTTGATGTTACCTGGCAGAAAGAGGCATGGCACAATAGAGGTTAATTTATTAACACCGGTAAATAATTATTGCAGTTACATGTGAATATTTTATGTAAAAAGGTACCAATGTTACAGAGAAATCAAAAATAAGAAGAAAGAGTAAAGAGAGAGAGAGGGAGAGAAAAAGCCATGAGATCTCAGTCCCTTTTCCACATGTGAAATAGATCTCTTATACACCTGGCCAACAGGAAGTTGTCACTGGCCTACAAGAAGTTGTCATAGAACCTGTTGTTTCTGATGTCACGCCCCTGGTTCCTCCCATCTGGGGAAGACAAAGAGAGTGGGCGGTCCTGACGGCCAGCAGATCACACGTTTGGCTCGGGGGAGGCCGACAAAAGGCGTGTAAAACAGAGGTGTTGAATCTTCATGCACCACAAAGGCACAGGAATGTCACATTTCTTCTTGCAGACAGCCGCTATGCAAAACAAAAGCATGGTCCTGCGACGCCCAATCTTACAGTGGTCATGATGATCTCAGCAACTCTTTCACCTCATATGAAGGTCACCCACCCATCATTTAAACTAGCAATCACCCAAACGATGCGTGCTCACGGTAGCCTCCTTGTTCAGTTCATTCCCAGTAGGCGCACACCTGCCCTATATGATCCAATGACACTTTTTCTATTTCCAGTAGTAGACAAACATGATTAAATAAATTTTATGTTTTCAATTCAGTCACTTCCAGTCAATGTAAAAGAATCTAGTATATTCAACATCCTCGCTAATCTACTGACATGTACTTGACCAAATAATGTTTACAAAAGAAACATATATTTGTCATGCCACTTGGTTGCGGAAGTGAGGAGGCACACACTTGACATTTTAAATATATTCATATTTAATAACAGAAATAAACACAAAAGACTAAACAAAAACCAAGGAGCATGTGACTACTGTCAGCAACTGAAAAAAATTGGTGTCTATATTAATTGTGTTACATTTACTAAATTAATTTTTGTAAATTCAGAGACCCCCAATTTCCATTTTCAGCAAAAGCAAATGGATGGAAAGTTATCTTTAAAAAAATAATAATAGATTGACTTCTGCAGCATTAATGAATCTTGATATTCTTTCGATATTGTTTTTTTTTTTTGGAGGGTACAGTTACGACTGGATCAATAGGTGCTTCACTACTAGGTAATTAAAAAATAAAAACATTCCTCAGTATGAAACCACAGACTCCATAAAATAATAAACAATTAATAACAAAATAATAAATGTATTGTTTATTATTACCAACTATATTATTAATAACAGAATTAGTAGTAGTAGTAGTACATCTAGTAGTATGAGATCTTTGTTTTACAAATAAAAGCAAATGAAATATGCACTGTTACAACAATTTTTGCTGTCAAAGAAAATAACTACACAAAAACATGACTTTTTTTTTAACTGCCATTATTCTAGATTACAATACAGCAGTACACATATGATAGATTTAAATGTTGAAAAGAACTGTTACATGGAGTTAAACGCTCCATGGAAGCCGTAGGGAATGTTAACAGGAACTTCAGCTCTGCCCAGTTCTTCAAAAGATTTAGCATCCAAAACCAACATGAACGTGCTCTTATCCTGGAGAGAAACACGTGACTGTTTCATAAACCATTTGAAATTGTGTCCAAGGTATGGTTCTTGGAACATTTTTATTGCAGCCTACCTTGTTCGGGGTGATGACAACAGACAGAATTATCCCATCATCCTCCTGTGTTGAGTCTGGTGAGGGCACAAAGACCGGCTCCGAGGGGTAGAAGCCAGGCTTCTGCCACACCTGTATACAGGTGGCATATAAAGCACAGAGACAGCAGAAAAGGTTTAGCCATTTAGCATTTCAGAGTGATCTAACAAAAATTGAATTCACCTTTATTCTTTTGTCGTGGAGGTCCATTTTAATAAGGGAGTCGCCAACCAAATGCCTGAATCCACATCCGTAAAAGTAGCGGTATGGGTGAGTGTTACATTTTGAGTAGTTAATCTGTGGGAATTCTATGCCACCGTACTCCAGGAGTTCATCTCCATAGAGATCCTCATGTGTGCAGACCACCTTGTGGGAAAATAACATCAAGAAGTCAAACTATGCACACTCTTCTTCTTCTACTTTTGGCTGCTCCCATTAGGGATGGCAACAGCAGATCAAGCCCACCACATCCATACACCTCCTACTGGGCGTTCCTCTTTTCCATTTGCCTTGCACCTCTATCCTCAACATCCTTCTCCCAACAAACTCAGCGTCTCTTCTCTTTACGTGTCCTGACCAGTGCAATCTTGCCTCCTCGGCTTTGTCTCCAAAATATCCAAGGCTAACTGTACATCTAATGCAGTCATTCTTAATCCTCTGCAACCTCCAGCTGTGGATCCTGTCTTTTCTCCAACACCACCATCCCTGGTCTCACCAGTGTCTTGTAAACCTTCCCTTTCACCCGCCTGTCCTTTCACTCTTGCTGGGGGCCGCCTATCACAAATCACTCCTGCCAGTCTTGTCCACCCATTCCAGCCTGCCTGCACTCCCCTTTTCACCTCTCTTCCACACTTCACATCGGTCAGGACAACCCAAGTGTCTCAACACTCTGTCTATGTTTTATATATCTGCTTTAACCTTATCTGTTTCTTAGAGAGGACTGAAAGTGCAAGACTCACCTTGTTCTTAGCTGTCTTTATGGCTGATGCCGGGCTGTGCGGCCACGTGTTCAGGTTTATTCCTCTTGGCGTTACCTTGTCTACATTAAGAGGCAACACAAACCTGCGAGGAACAATTCTGCTCATGGTGTTGTACACCTGTTAAAATGAACAAAAATATTCAGGGCATGTTTTCACTGATATAACACAGCTCAACACGAAATCTATGCAGCTGCCGTCTCCCCTCCCAGTCGCCAGAGGTCGCAGGGGTGTTCCGGACCCCGTCACACCAGTAGGACACCACACTCAAGGCAGCGGACAGTATAAACGGGGAGAAAGAGGACAGGTAGCCGCGAGCTCATTCGTTGATACTTCTCACATTTGTTATAAGCCACTCCCTCACTGACCACGCCTCAAGCCGACCCTCTTCTTGCCCTCTTGTCTCTCGTTTGCCATCAATGTTACCGACCCACTCTTCCGTCCATGACCAAGATTCCAGCCCAGCCTCTGACATTGTGTCCAACTCCGATGACTTCCAGGCTTGCCGACCACGAGAACTGCCAGCCGCTTATGTGCCCCACGCCCAAGCAAGTGATAATGAGTAGGGTGATATATTAGATAAAAAGTGGACAATCAGTCTCCAACACAGTAATACCTCACCTCATCCAGAGCAGCTCCTGATTTGCGAAGGTTCTGGATTAGATAGTTGTTGATGGCATTTCCATCATCTGAGCAGCACATGTCAATCACTAAGAATCCATTTTCTTCAAATGCGTTAATCTGATGGAAGGTGGACAGTGGCTTGGTGTGGTACTTCATGGGGTTCGGCTATGATATAAACATGAAATGAACATGCCATTCATTCAGTGGACTGATAAAGTACAGTCATTTATCACCATTTAACCAAATTGAAGATTTGCATGCCATACCTTGCCTGTATGCTTGTTGATGAGGTGAAATATTGTGTCATGTTTGGGATCCCAGTAAATGCCTTCATTGATTCCTTTTCTTCTCATTTTACCAGTGAGGATTTTCAGAAGGTCCATCTTTATTGGCTGCTCAATGAACACAATGTAGTTCTCTGTCATTGCTGTAAAAACATAAACCATCAGTATAACATCAAATTAGGGGGAAAAAAACCTTACTGACATCTACACAATCTCACCAAAGCTGTGGTAGTATGAGGGTTTGGCTTTGTCAGCAGAGGGGATGGAACAGACTACAGAGGCGCCCTCCAGGGTGTCAGCCGTGCTGGATTTCTCAGGTGGAACACGGATGATGTTGTAAAAGGCCCCTGGAAAAAGACAACAGCCATTTGATTATTTTGAGTTCTCCAGATCAATGGTTAAAGAAACTTTAACTTTCAAGTCCTGAAATCCTCTGGGTCCTACCACAAGCTATGGTAAACCTTGCTTTGAAGACCAGAATACATTTGTTTTCACAATTTAATAATAATGTGATTATTTTGCATGATAACTCACTACACTACAATATAACCTACAATCATAAAATTATTCCCGATAAAGTAAAAAAGTCCAACTTCAATTGGTTGGGGCTAAAGAGATGTAAAATGACAGACTAAATACACACATAAGCAAAATATGAACAATCCTAGCAGTGACCTGGAGACCTAATAGACCAACCTTTAGAGGTGTAGGAGTTGCCCATGTTGTAGGTGGTCCCGTTGGGCTCAGTGTGAGGGTGAGCCGTGGCACCATTAACGGCAATGAAGTTGCTCCAGTCGACCTATTCGGATTAAAATGAGGATTCATTTGAAGTGCCAGTATCATCCGAACTGTTTTTGGGCCACCAGTGTGCGGTTCACTCGGTCATGCCACTGCACTGATACCTTTTTAGTTGCTTGCAGGGTTTCAGGGTCAATTTTATGCATGAAGTTGGTCTCAGTGCTGACATAATAATCTCCTTTATACTTCACAAAACTTACGCTGGCGTTGTCAGTCGCCTCTGAAAGCACATTAAGAAGTTACTTTGGCGTTAAAACAAATGCATTCCATTTCTTTCCTTCTGTCTGACAAATATCACTCTTCTCAAAACTCCCTTTATTTATGTTAACTTAACAAGTGCATCTGTGCATTTAGGGTCTTGTAATGAAAGACCAGCTATGGAATTTTCTATGAATATCCGTCATTTTTTTATTCAAATTTTTAACATCTTCTGAAGTGATAATGTGATTATTTTGATTCCAAAATATTTTTATAAATATAAATATTTTTGAGGACTAAGACATTTATTCAATATTTTTTCATGTATAAGGTGGCACTGTTTCTTACTTGGCACCTCAAACCGGGACACAAAGCGCTGAAATACATTGCGGCAGGGGTCCGGCATGGCAACCGTGCCAAATTCCGACACAACAATGCGTTCGTGTTCCCTGTTTTCCCTGTAGCAGTCACTGTCGAGAAACCGGCTCCTGTAGGTCACCTGCCCATCCTCAATCTTAAACTGATGCAGGAGAGCCATTCCGTCAAACCAGTGGTTGAAACTGGGATACAAAGACACAAATTCAGACCTGTGTGGAGCAGAAATGGGAGCCATGCGCTTTTTCATCGCCACTCACTTGTGTTTGCCGATCTCAAACTTCCCTGGGCCATTCCTCAGGAAACTGCCTCTGATCCATCCTGGAATTGTCCCATGGATAACAGTGGAAATCGGTTCTGGGCTCTCTTCCACTGTGCACACCAACTTTTCAATACATGGCAGATTGTGCACGTCTGTGAAATAGGGCTTTTTATTCTTTGATCTTTTTAGTTTCTGCCCTGTAAGAAAGATGTCTGTGTTATTGAAGCATACAGTTTATGTAAAAGTAAAAGCACAGGGCTATTGCATATCATATAGTAACAATTGGAGAAAATGCAAAAACAAGTACCTGGAGCATCTGTTTTGTGGTTGGGCATGATGTCTCGTGAAGCTGAGAGGAAGAACAGAGAGGAAGATTTTGCTGTGTCTCAGAGGGACTGGAGCCCATTTTATAGATCTCAGAGCATAACCAGACATGGTTACACAACACCATGAATAATGGATCACCGCTTTTACAATTAATGTCTGTTCTGTATGTTCTAAAGGTCTTATAATAGACATTTTTGTAAAACGTTGACAGGATGTTAGCTGAATTAATAGAGGTTGTCATTAATGATTCAACATTTTCTATATGATGTTTTAAGTTAGGCAGTGTATTTGCCATACATTCTGTATGTGTTTAGATCTTCCACCAGAAATTATCTGGAAATCTGTTTTCCAGATTTTGTTACATTACTGCAGTGCAATTGTTCCTCAAAGATGTACACACAGTAAGCAATATTGATCTTGTTAATCCAGCGTTTCATAATTATTCACACCCATGTCTTAACATTTTGTTGAAGCACCTTTGGCTGCAGTCACAGCCTCAAGTGCTCTTTGTTTGCCTCTACAAGTTTGGCACACCTGTTTAGGGGGGATTTCCCTCCATTCTTATCTGCAGATCCTCTCAGGTTCATTCAGGTGCTTTTCGGGACTTTCAATGGTGCCAAAATAATTTTGTATCCTTTCCTAGATTTGTGCTTTGCCACAATGTGGTCTCTGAGGTCAGTTCTTCTGATTTCATTGTTTGGTTTCTGCTCTGTTATACACTGTCAAAGACACAAGTTTGTGCCATTCAAAATGAATTCACCCCAGATGGACTTATTCATCTAAAATCCCATGAGCTCAGATTACTTTGTAAATTGTATTTCATGCCAGTTAAAATGAAAGGGATCCTCCAGACTGTTACCAGCAACATGTCCAAAATCCAGGGTCCGTCATGGTATGGAACTGCAGCGGTGCCCTTGTCCAAGGTAACTCTCACATGGTTAATGTGTGGCTACTGAAGAAGAAGAACTTTTTATTTCAGTCTTTGAAATTTAAATATTTACAAAATGTCCCAACCTTTTTTTGCATTGTTACAGTCACAGATAGAGAGAATGAATGTGCATTTACAATTTAATTGAAGCTGACCCAACCACATTAAATAAATATGATTCTGTGTAAACATATTGCAAGATCATAAATAGCTTTTTTATTTTTGGCCATGGTGGCAAACACATTAAAACAATTGATATCAGCTTAGATTAACCAAACAGGCCTTTTTCTGTTGCTTTACTGACTGAGCATGAAGAAAACATTTATGATTATTCACAGTATGTGGCTTAGAATTGTGGGGGGACTATGTTTCATCATCTGCCTTCTCTAAATAAATAAATATTAAATAATAAGTAAACACTAATTGCAAAGTGATTCCAGTAGGTGGCACCATAGTGGTGTTTTCAATCTGCAACACAGGCCAAAAGTTTGGACACACCTTCTCATTCAATGTGTTTACTATATTTTCATGACCATTTACATTGGTAGATTCTCACTGAAGGAAAACACATTGAATGAGAAGGTGTGTCCAAACTTTTGGCCTGTACTGTAATCTAAGTTAGAGACATTACTATAAGGCTTCAGGAAGACATCTGGCAGTGCAGCAAGGCCTAGAATGGGATATTAATCAGATTCATCTATTTTTCTGCACAGCACAGACATCCACATGACAAACAATTATTTTACATCTTGGGGTATTATGAACAAAGAAGATGCATGTAAAGGGTAAGACGTTTATTCATAAGTTATTATTATAAAATATTAATATTATATTAAATAGTATTATTATAAAAACTTAACAACTTAAGATGAACCCGACTTTTTTTTAACAATGTTTTTTTATATAAACATTATCATACAGACTTCTGTCTCTGTAACAATAATCCACTGGAACCATGAAGGAAAACACCAAGATGTCCACATTGTGGGCAAAAAATAAACCCAAAGATTAGACACGCATTAAAATTAACTCACTGAACTCACCACAGATAAATGAATTACAAAATCACACAAAGTATTCAAATAGCTCTAATTTTCACCGATATCTTTCCATGTCATTTTTTGTCAAGTGGATCATTCAACATCTTAATAGCCTGCTTGTCCTTAAGAGGTCACTGTGATGTTTCTGTCTCTGTTATTCCTTTCTGTATCTTTTGCAGTAAATTGTCCCTGAAAAAGGGACTGTGTTAATACCACTATGTTCATATTTTAGTTTTTTTTTTTCTTTTAAGTTGCAGTAGTGCAGAGATCCTCTACAAAATGATTTAATTCAAAGTGGATCACCTTCACCAGATGCTGGAATTAACTTATTATTATTTTATCGGGCTATGGTCAGAATGTTGGTGTAATTGTTGTTCCTCATCCAAACATCTGGATCTTCCAGTAGAAGCGCTCTGGCACCATCTAACAGACTTTACGTATGCAAGTAATTCCCACTGAAGTTTAGCAGGAGGAAAAAGTTGCAGAAGTGTTGCCCCTGAGAGGGTAAAGTGCATTTACTGAATTGTCAGTTTTTTATGATCATTTTAACAGCATATTGTTTTGTAGTTTAAATGAAATCCAAACAATTGGACCTTAGAACAGGACTGGTCCAGAGTGAACTGGATGTTACAGATACGTGACAAATCACATAACTCAATTTTCCAGAGCTAAGGAGGGGAAAAAGAAAATGGGGGCAACCCTTTTTGACTCATGGTGACCCAGGGGTGGTGCAGGGACAGTGTTCAGAGTTAAAGAACAGTCAGTGGGGACAATCTTGCTTAGTAACAATAAAGATCAATACTGTCTGCTGCACCATTGAAATGAATAAAGATGCACGACAAAGCACTTCACCTGATCTGACCCACACAGAACTCTTATAGAGGAAGAAAAAGAAACAGAAAGACCCGGAATGCAGCAAAACCTGTGTAAGAGTGTGGGTGAATAAGAATGTCCCTCTTCGGGAAATAAGTCTACTACTAATTGACTCCCTCTAATGGAAAGCAGAGTATAATCCTTTTTCATAATATACTGAATGTAGTTCAGTCAATCTTAACTCAGAATCAGAGAATCACTGGACTAATGAATGTCTTGGGTATATGGGACTTATATGGGAACAAATAAAATGATCAATTTCAGTGGTAGCACGTTTATTTGAAGAGTGGACTGCAGTCCTTCACAGCGTAGTGCGTAACCAACTGTTTTCTTGGTGACATTTATTTAATGGTTCTTCCATTTGTGAATGATCACACCCACTGTTGTCACCTTCTCACCCAGCTGCTTGGTGATGGTCTTGTAGCCCATTCCAGGTTTGTCTCTGACATCCTTGGAAAGCTCTTCTTACCTGTCCAGTCCCATTTCCTCTTATTTCCGTTCCACAGTGTGCCCGGAGTGAAAAGGTCACAATTCAAGAGGAAAAAAACTAATACCACTCAATACACACGCCTTGAGAGTTTGATTATTATAGTGCTTATGCTTCCAGCAACATTGTTATACCGTGAAATAAAAATGCTAAAGGTAAATATTCTTCTGAACAAGTATACTGGGAGACACAATGGTTCTCATTAGCATTGTCCAGGTCAAGAGGTCAGAATACCTCAGTGATTGCTGTTAATCTAAAATATTTACTGCTACCATAACATCTGTAGAACATCATATTTCCTGTCAACAGCGTAACACTTGTTACTTCTGACCTCTTTCTGAGACTGGCATTACAGTTCAGCTTGGAATCATTCCGTTCCATGATTCCGTGTAAAGGAAACAAAACCAAGAGTTACACTGGAATCAAACCTCTGACACTGTGTTTGTTCCTCATGAGACAAATACACATTTAATACTACACCTAAAGTACTATTCTCACAGTAAATGTATAAAGTTCATCCCGCCTGCAGTGGCAAGGAAAGGGACCTGTAATTAGAAGGTTGCCAGTTTGAATCCGAAACCGCCAAGGTGCCACTGAGCAAAGCACCGCCCCCACACACTGCTCCCTGGGCGCCTGTCACGGCTGCCCACTCCTCACCAAGGGTGATGGTTAAATGCATAATTGCAGAAAAGCTCATACTGCTGACCCACCACTGCACCACAGAAACCACATCAAGTGAAAATGCTTGTTTATGTCAATGTGATACACAGCAATGGGGCATTATACACAAGTTTGAAGGTACATTCTGTGTGCCACATCAATATATTTTGTTACTGTGGACACTGCAGCCATGTTGTCTCCCTGTACAGTATAGAGTAGACATGAGAAAGTTGACTACTACGTTAGCACTGCACACTGAGCATCAAACACACACGTGCTAATAAACCACATCTTTATTTGCCAATAAATGTTCAAACCATGATTATAACTTCACATGGAGAGTGGAGACATTGTGCATTCTGCAACGATGGCTTTTGAATTTTATCCTGGTGTCAAATTCATATAATTAAATGACTTAAGACACAACTGTGTTCAAATAATGATGTAAAGATTTAAAGTGACAAATGATGAGTGCAACACACCAAACTCATCAAACACATCAAAAATGGCCCTCAATGCCAAGTTACCTCTTTTCCAACTCTGGTTTGTGATTCAATGATAGCGGAGACTCTGGGAGCAGTGAGAACAGACAGAAAAATGGCCAGACAAAAGTTACTTGATTAACTGAACCCCTGAATTTGTTTGGACCAACAATAATAAATTAACACAAAGCTTCACAGCCAATGCTGGTCGTAATTTTGCTGACTTATTTCAGCCCCATTATAAAATGTTTATCGGATAAACTTAATCACCCCCACCCAGAACAGGAAAAGCATCATGTGCAGTCTGAGGCCGTGATCTGTAAGAGCACGTAGCCATGTAGTCATTCTTCTCATTAGCCATATTCAGTGGAGGCCAGAAGGTCAAAGACATGTCACCATGAACAGAGGAGACAGAATGGAATTCCTGGCCTTGTGACCTATTAATAAGGGACTTATCACATGCTTTAACTTTCCCCAATAGTCCAGGAAAAAAAAAAAACTGAACTCTGCATGGAGAGTCTGATGAAATCAAAAATCACGGGGATTCATTCAGATGGTCAGAAATGAGAACGGATTGTGTTCTGGCAAACGTGACTCACTTCCTGTACATTTATGGTTAAAAGCAGTGCTTCTGCAAAACCTCCTAGTGCTGGAAATCTCTCTCCATCCTGGCCAAGACATGGCAGAAATAAAACGTTCTGGTAGGGGGATTTCCAGGTTCTAGGCAACTCACAGGAGGACTTGCATGTGACTGTAGTTGCATGCTCTTCTGGCATCATGACCAAATTCTCACTCCAGTTACCAGAGAAAGACCATCTGACCCCTGCTGTGAATCTGCAACCCTGAATTCAATGTTAATTACTTTTCAAAAATCATGAACACGAATCAACGCAGCATTTTCATAACTGTATGCGTAATAATAATTTAGAAGGTGTGTGTGTGACTGCATACAGTCAACTGCATGAGGGCCATGCCAGCGTCAGTCCCTTTATTTACTCCAGAGCAGGGCCACAGCTTTACAGATGCCGATGTCGTTGTAGTTGAAGTAGCAGAGGCCTGCGAACGTAACCGCAGAGAGCGCGAACAGGCCCACGTTGGCCGCCTTCACCTTCGCTTCTCCATGGACGTAGTCAGTAATCACCTGGCCAAGTCCCCTGCAAGTGTAGATCAGACAGAACCAAATATTAAAAACACCAGACCAAGCGCATTGTAGTAATGTCCAACTACAGCTAGGACTGCACAATTCTAGCACAGTTGAGAGTCATAATGGTTTTTAAAAAGTGACGTTATGACTTTTCATGGATCTAATTCATTAATTGCACACGGTAAATAAGATTATATAATAAATAAGCTATTGTTGTGAGTGGGTATTTGGGCTGAAAGAAATAATAATAATAACTGACTTACATATAATTTGACTAACTGCTGCTGCTCTGTGATGATGCTTAAAATTAAATATAAAAGACGGTGCAGTCACAAAACTAATTCCTGTTCAGATTAGTTACTATACAGATTAGAATTGATTTAATATTAAAAATAAAAAGAATTCACAGAACTATGACACCAGAAGAAAAGTTAAATGAATTGAGCACCAAGAACAGGAACAAAATTCCTGTGTACATTTTTCTTGGTCCTGTTCTTCCTTGTAAAACGATCCTTGAACAGGTGATGTGATCATTATGGGCTTCCATTTGCCATGACAAATTCCTTCAATGCCACGGAGATGCGTTTGCAATTTTTGTGTGTTGACAATGCAACACAATGCAGAAGTGATTGCCATTGTGATACACAGCAAGCACAGTACACAATGCACGCAAGAAATTGTTTCCTCTCCAACCAACCAATCACCCTTGGTGAACAGTGGGCGGCCAGGAATGATGCCAGGGGAGCAGTGTGTAGGCACGGTACCTTGCTCAAAGGGGCTTCAAAGGCACAGTGATGGCTTCCTTAACCACTAGGCCATTCTCATGATGTTGGATGCGTTTCCAACTCACATGCCAGTGGTGCTGTGTAGAAAAATCTTAAGACTTCTACACTGCACTAACCCCATTCCTTAGAAATATGAGGTGTCTTTCAGTGCCAACTTATAAATAGTGTAGATTCATGTTTCTAGACTGGCATTAAGCAGTCCAGCCAACATGCTGCACATGCCGACATAATGAAAGAAACTTTCAGAATAACCAATTACTCTTACTTCCAAGTTTGTCATCATTCCTGTTGATTGGTCTGGCTGCAGTCCTTGGCGAACTTTGAACTGCCAGTAAGTAAAGGTCCTGTAATGCCGTAAACTTATATGCTATTCAAATTTAAAAAAACACTATCTAACCAAGTTTGGGTTGATTGAGTGGCACCTTGGCGGATCGGGATTCGAACCAGCAACCTTCAGATTACGGGGTCGCTTCCTTACCCGCTAGGCCACCACTGCCCCTAATCACAATAAATGTTCTGTGAAGAAAGCAGCCTTTTTTCCTGCAGCAGTGGTCACGTGACCTTGGCGCCATGAAAAGAAAAACAGGCGGAATGGAATTCTGCATTCTTACCACAACACATTATGATAAAATAAGACCGAGTCCTACACACCAGTGGCCATGCAGCGTGAGGGCTGCTGCTATGGCATAGTCCACCGCTGGCACTGGATACATGTAGGCCACGGGCCCCAGACCCAGCAGCGCTACGCTCAGCACCCGCTCCGCGGTCCAGTGCAATGACGCTCCTTTTGAGCCGGCAGCTACGGGCCAGAGATAGGGGGAAAAAAACAAAAAAACGAACTTGTTAATTGTGTTACCTTAATGATCATTTCTCCTGCTGTGATAGAAATTGATTGTGAATAAGAAAAACAGACCCAAAATATTCCAATAATCAATCATTTATTTTAGTTGTGCTTAGTGAGTGAAATGTGAATGAAAGGCCAGATTATTATGTGACAATAAAAGCCAAATTCCACCACAACGAACTCATCAGCTTGTGTGATGTCTGCTTCATAGTTGATCACATGACGTCCAGGCTTAAGCTCGTTTATGATCACACACTAACCTTTTGTTAATCGTTTGACCTTTCAAGCAGATCAGACCATTTTCATCATTTCTTTTTTAAAAAAAAAAAAAAAATCGCACAAACGGACAAGTCATTGACTGATGAGATTAAATTTCTCTCGTCCATGAAACAGCAAAAGAACGGTTCGGCGGTACGCCTCTCCGTCACTTCACGTCGATAAAAAAAAAGACATTTATATTCATGAGATCTAATCAGATTAGTGTCACGCTCCACTCTGAAGAACTGGGCCCGTGTTGGACAGAATAAGATCCGTATGTGTGTCGAGACGTCGTGGTAAAAACCCACCGTGGCTGACCGGAGAGGTGTGCAGGCTCGCTGGGAGCCGGGGAGGTCGGTCAGGCTCCCGGTCGCGCTGGCCGATCAGCGGCCTGAGAGGGAGGAGGCTGCGCAGGAGCAGCGCTGCGACAGAAACAGACAACGTCACATATTGGAGAAGTTCCTTCAGCTGGTGTTACTTCAGCTCGTCGTATTCGGACAGGAACGCGGTTTCGTCCCCAACGTGAAACTAGCAGCGGTGGGATTTGACCGCACGACTACGAAAAGCCAGACGGGTCACGTTACGCGGAGATCCGGCAAAAAGAAACACTCACATCTCCTGCACACAGAACCCATCCCGACAAGCGCCGCCATCATCACCAGCACTAGCAGCCAAGGTCACACCGCTCACCCGGAAACAGTTTCTCTGACTTCCGTCTAGCGTCGTGTCTTAAAGGTTCCGAATTATTATGCAATGTCTGCGTTTATAGTCATGTAATTCTTTCTTTTTGAGTTTTATAGTGTTTAACTGCTTCTCAAAGTTTGGATGAATTTCTGCTTCGGAAATCGTGTGTTATCTGTTAGAACAAACCCCAATCACTGGCTTTGGTGTCACGTGTACTTCACTTAAACTATAGAATGCAGAGTGAGGTCTTGAACCGACGGTGTCAGCAGCTCGGAACATGAATGGGAAGAGCTCATGGACACATTTGAGCAAATGTTCTGTTCATTTAAAGTACTGGGTCCTTTTAAATAAAGCTGTTGAAATAGCACAGGAGAGCTTGAGAAGATTGGGTCAGCAGATTGAGGATCTGTGCCAATAAACTGTAATTATGTTTGTAAAACATTGTCCTGATGCGGCTTTTCTGCAGTTCAAATGCCCCAATAAGTGGACAGCAAGTGAGGTATAGGAAGATCTCGACCGCTATTAAACAGAGTTGAAATAATGTTTGACATCTAGCGAGACACACCACTGTTCACCACGTTCAGACACCTGATTTGATGATCCATTTTATGCACTATTTTGTGTAAATAAATTCCAGAAGGAAGGCATATTTGATACAGGATCTATGATTCAGCACCTTCAATAATGAGGCGGAGTTGACAATGTTACATCAGAATGTTCTCACTGACCCAAAACCATTCACTCAATATATAGTACTGGTTGGATATAGAGGGAAACTTACCAGACCAAAATGCATGTATGAAACACAGTTAAAAGTGTACGGGGAAAGTTGCATTGTTCTTGTTGTCTCTGGACACAAAGATGAAATATTAATTGCCACAAACGTGATCCAAGTTTCTTATGCACCGTATGAAAACCACCAATGGCTACTGGACGCGTCTCTCCAATAGTGACCTACAGTCACCCACCAGATGTAACTAATTTTTGGATCTCCTGGCAAATATGAGCAGGTGGAGAGATGACATTTAATCTGTGGAAAATTGCCAAATGATGTTCCAATGTCCTCAGGGACCACAGAACCATCTAGGACAGCGCCACGTGACATCATTGTGGGACGAGTCGTTATACCATTGTGGGGTGACTGCTGGATACCCATGAAGGTGATTAATCTTTCTGATAAAACCATCTGGATTTTAAACTCTTGCAAGGAGTGAGTTGTACCAAAATAGCCTCATCTGGGCTAGAATCTCGTCCGATCAGTTCCTTGGATCTCAACCAACGGCTGGAGACTGTTGGCCTCACAGACCGTGAAATTGACTCTTGTCCGGTTAGCTTTGCAGCTAAGGAAACTTAGTTCATGCACTTGAGAACTACAATGATGTCTTTTCCAAGCATGCTTTACATTGTTGGGAAGCCAAAAGTTTTGTACATCATATCAGGCTCACTGATAAGCGGCCCTTCCGACATTGCGTGGCCCCAGCCCGCTATCAGAAGCTCAGGCAAGTGCTTTTAGAAATGGAGGAGCAGGGTATTATCCGCAAATCCATGACCAAATATGCTTCTTTTCTAGTCTTAGTATGGAAGAAGGATGGTAGTTTGAGGATTTGTACTGACTTTAGAAGGACGCGCACACCCGTTGCCACTCCAGGAGCGTTGGGTGGAAATGCACTATTCTATAGTATTCCCATGGCTGAAGAATACAGAAATCGGGGATTGCGCAACAGCCAGAGAGGATGAGTGTTTTTGGCTACTTTAATTTCAGTAGCCTGTTATGTTATCTTTAAGGCTGCAACTAACGATTATTTTTATTAATTAATTTTTATTAATCAGAGAATTGGATTAAAAAAAAATAAAAGAAAGCATTCATTTCCAACCCTTTATTCAAAAACAGAACTAAAATCTTTAGGAAGTTATGTCCCTGGTTCTTTGCACCAGGGACCAGTAGTAAAGGGAGAATCTCTGTTTGCCATTCTGTGTGTTTGTGTGTGTTTTTCCTTTCCTTTTTAGGTGTGTGTCTGCTGGCTCCACCCACGGTCTGGTGCCTAATCTGCCACTGCCCGCATAAGAAGAAACCTGAAACAGGAAGTGGACGGTTTAGTGCTCACGGAGGAGTTTGGAGTGGAGAGATAGTTGGAGATGATTTTGCTTGTTCTTGTATCCCTTCAATGTGTACCCTCCTCTGCCCGTGTGTATTTGTATGTGCGTGTAACCATGTCCTCTGTTAGTGTGTGTTTGGTTGAGGGGTTTATGGTGGTGTGTACACTTTGATGTGGCCTGTGTTTTCCTCCTTGTCCCTGTCCACCACATTCACATTGTCCACGTTCCTTCCCCCCTAGACTGGAACGTGACAAAGTTCACAAATATGTTGCTTCTTGAGTTGTTATAATAATAATAATAATAAAATATAAATGCTGTAAATGTAAAAAAGGAACTAATAAAGTGCCACCTGAGCTGCCAGAATAATAATAATAAAAAAAGAACAATACAAATCAGAAAATTTAACAGGATTTCTTTGCATGTCAGAACTTGTTCTCTACACTCGCAGATGCACACACACCCACACATTCTTGCTCTCTCTCACTCCCTTTGTTCAGACACTGCATTGCAATGTAAAAATGTGCCTGGCTCAATTCAATTTCAATTCAAATGTAATTGTCACGTAAACAGTCATACACTGTATGATATGCAGTGAAATGCTTGTGCGTCTGAGGTGGTAGAGACGTTTCCGGGCCTTTTTCACCATGGTGTTGATGTGACAAGACCATGACAGGTCCTGTGTGATGTGAACACCGAGGAAGCTGTCCACTCTCTCCACTGGGCTCCTGTTGATGACAGGGGTCTGGTAGGTCCTCTCCTGCTTGGTACTAAAGTCCACTATTAACTCATTTGTCTTGATGACATTCAGGTGCAGATTGTTCCTCTGGCACCAATTCTCGTCAGCAAACTTGATGATGGTGGTGGAGTTAGTAGTGGCTGTACAGTCGTGGGTGTACAGAGAGTACAACAGGGGACTCAAAACCCCTGGGGGGCTCCGGTGCTGAGGGTGATGGTGGCTGAGACATGTCCACCCATCCTTACTGCCTGTGGTCTCCCGGTTAGGAAGTTGGAGATCCACTGACAGAGAGATGAGTCCCAGGTGCTCCAGCTTGGTGGTGAGTGTGGAAGGGATTATAGTGTTAAATGCTGAACTGTAGTCAATGAAAAGCATTTTAACATCATTTCCAGCTGGGTGAGTGCTGTGTGGAGGAGATGAGAGATGGTGTCGTCTGTGGATCGGTTGGGACGGTAGGCAAACCTCAGTGGGTTGAGTGTGTCCAGTAGCAAAGAAATGATGAAGTCTCTGACCAGCCGTTCAAAGCACTTCATCACTACTGAGGTGAGGGAGGCAGGATGAGGGTTTTTTGGGACTGGAACAATGATGGACTGCTTGAAGCATGTGGGGAACACGACTGAGATAGAGAGAGGTTGAATAGCTGGTCCGCGTAGGCTCTGAGGATTCTCCCCGAGATGCCGTCTGGTCCTGCTGCCTTCCTGGTGTTCACTCTCTGGAAGGCTCGTCTCACGTCATGCTCGGTGATGACGAACGCATTCTCGGTGCTGGCAGTGTCTTCCTGTCTGCAGCTGTAGGCGCCGCTAGCTGTAGCATCGCTAGCGTCTTTAGCTGCAGCCTCGAAGTGAGCATAGAATGTGTTCAGCTTGTCTTCCAGAGACACGTCCGCGTTTGTCATACCGGATGTTGGTTCTTTATAGGTCGTGATCGTTCTTAGTCCCCGCCACAGGCTCCTAGGGTCAATCTGTTTGAGTTGTGACTCTTGTCCTGCTTCGCCTCCTTCACCCTGATAGGGTGGTAGTAGCCCGGGTTCGAATCCCACTTACTACCATTGTGTCCCTGAGCAAGACACTTAACCCTAAGTTGCTCCAGGGGGACTGTCCCTGTAACTACTGATTGTAAGTCGCTCTGGATAAGGGCGTCTGATAAATGCTGTAAATGTAAATGTTCACCGCTTTACTGACGTTGTAAGACACAGCCTTCTACGGTCCCCTAATGCATGCCCCGCACTATGGGTAGTGCGGGGCATGAAACTCACAACCACTTTCGTAAACACGTTGATGTCCTCTTGTTTCAGAACATGTTTCAGAACATGTCCCAATCTGCGTCATCCAGTCTGTCCTGTAGAGCAGCCACCAGTTGGTCCGTCCAGCATGTGACCCTGCTCTGAACCGGATATTTCTGTTTGAGCCTTTGTTTGTATTTAGGCATGAGGAAGATGACGGCGTGGCCAGATTTTCCAAACTATGGATGAGACTGTGCCTTGTAACTGTCCTTGATTGTGGTGTAACAATGGTCCAATGTCATATCACCCATGGTGGGGCAGTTGACGTGCTGATGGAAGTGTGGCGCTGCGCTGGCTCAGGCACATTGCGCTTTGAAGCTATGTTGCTTACTGCAGAAAACAGGTGCTCAGATGTTGAAGTGGCTGGGATGCAGAGGTAAGAATTGAAGTGGTTGTCATTGTGAAACACTGCAGCACACGGTGAAACAACGAAATGTGTCTTCTGCTTTTAACCATCACCCTTAGTGAGCAGTAGGCAGCCATGACAGGCACCCGGGGAGCAGTGTGTTGGGACGGTACTTTGCTCAGTGGCACCTCAACGACACCTTGGCGGTTCGGGATTTGAACCGGCAACCTTCTGATTATGGGTCTGCTTCCTGACCAGCTAGGCCACCAGTGCCCCACTTGGCTAGCCTGGCCAACATGGGATATCTTTCATTGTTAGCTGTCCACCACATTAATTGGTTTTCTTCCTTGGCCAGTCTCTTTTCTCCAAAGTATGCGAGGACCT
Source organism: Denticeps clupeoides (assembly GCF_900700375.1). Classification (NCBI taxonomy): domain Eukaryota; kingdom Metazoa; phylum Chordata; class Actinopteri; order Clupeiformes; family Denticipitidae; genus Denticeps; species Denticeps clupeoides. Next base: position 19,857,188 of record NC_041708.1, read on the forward strand.
CTTTGTTCCTCTCTTGGGAGTGAGGGTGATAAAAATTATTCAAGAATGTCACAGCTTTAACTGGAACGTAACATGCAAAGAAATTGCGCAAAAATCCACTTTCAAACAGCCACACAGTTCATTTTGCTCTGCCAAATATAATACTCACAATAAGTTAGGGATATTGTGAGAGACTTATTGGATGTCAAGCACTTTTGTATTGGGGCAATTGTATTGAGTTAATAGACACACCTCAATTTTGTGTTTTCCATGTAATAGTCTCTTTGTGTACAGGTGTGCCTTTTATAGGGGACAATACCAAGAGACAACCTTTCTCAACGTGGCATCAATTTCAACATTCTGTGGGTATGAAAAGCAGGTATTGTCAGTAAGTTATTCCAAGTTCATCATTCAAACAGCCATGAGCACACAAAGTCACATAATGGACGAACAGCGTCACCTGGCCATGGCGCACCTTCGGGTTGGTGGCAGGCAGTCAGATGTTGCTCGTGAACTTGGTTTGTCTCAAAGTGTCATCAGCAGACTTGCTTTAAATACACAGAACTACTGGCAGAGTTCTTGACAGACCCAGGAGTGGAGCCCCACGCGTGATGGACCGCAATGATGACCAGAACCTAAGGACCTATGCACAGACAACGTTATGCAACTGCCACACAGCTGCAGGCCCATGTACGAGATGCGAGGGTACTAGGGTTTCCACACAAACCATTCGGAACCGACTCTGCCGCTTTGGCTTGAATGCCAGATGACCGTTGCACACCTCGAAGGTTGTGATGTGGAATCCTGGCTTGTGTGTGCAGAGTTTGCAAGCTCTCCCCACGCTGGTACTGTTTCCTCCAGGTTCTCTGGTTTCAAAGTCAGTTTTAGTTTATTGTCATCGTAGCTTTATACAGTCCATATTCAGGAAGACAAGATAATAAGGCACCAGTTACAAATAGGACACAGTGTTGGTATATTTACTTGGGGTATGCATATATTAAAAAATTAATATCTATGTACTTTATGCTAGAAGTGGGATAAATACATAAATACCTTTAACTTAAACTTGGACATAATTCCTGAGAAGGAGGTGAGAACGAAGCAGCATGTAAAGTGCTGAGTCAGTTAACAGCCCATGTTTGTGTGGGGCAGGGAGATAGTTCAGCAGTCTGGCTTGTGGGAAAAAAACTATTTCACAGCCTTGTCATCAGGCCCCTATGCTCTCATAGTGTCTGCAAGATGGGAGGAGTGAAAAGAATCCAGGGCTGGTAGTAGCCTAGTGGGTAACACACTCGCCTATGAACCAGAAGACCCAGGTTCAAACCCCACTTACTACCATTATGTCCCTGAGCAAGACACTTAACCCTGAGTTGCTCCAGGGGGGACTGTCCCTGTAACTACTGATTGTAAGTCGCTCTGGATAAGGGCGTCTGATAAATGCCGCAAATGTAAATGTAATGCAAATGTAAAGTGAAAGTCATTGTGATGCACAGCAAGTACAGCACACGGTGCACACACCAATGTGTCCTCTGCATTTTACACATCGCTTCTAATGAGCAGTGGGCCACAATGACACCTTGACTGTTCAGGATTTGACCTTGCAAGCCCTTGATTGTGAGTCCTCTTCCTTACCTTACCTTTAACAGTCCATTTGAACTGGTTTCGAGAAATGACTCAGCAGTTCCCAAACCACACGGCGATGCAGCTGAACGTTCTCATGGTGACCCTGTAAAACACAATGGGGAATGGTTTGAGAAGGTTCGCCCATTTCAGGCGCCTCAGGAAGTGGAGACATTTACAACATTTATCAGACGCCCTTATCCAGAGTGACTTACAATCAGTAGTTACAGGGACAGTCCCCCTGGAGCAACGTAGGGTTAAGTGTCTTGCTCGGGGACACAATGGAAAGTGAGCCCAGGGAGCAGTATGTGGAGATGTTAATTTGCTCAGTAGCACCTTGGCCGATCAGCATAGACCCGCAATCGGAAGATTGCAGGTTCGAAGTTTTGAAGTGTTTGAGTGAACTCCCAGTGCTGTTCCAGATGCTGAGTTGTATGTGGGGCGAGTCTTCAATAATGATTGATAATCCTTAGTTTTCTCCACATTCAATGCCAGTTTGCGTATCGTCCCAACCGGTCGACAGATGATGCCATATCACATCTCCTCCATACTGCACTCACCCACCTGGACACTCAGAAGGGAATTATGTTAATGCTTTTAATTGACTACAGTTCAGCATTTAACACAATAATACCTTCCACACTCACCACCAAGCTGGAGCACCTGGGACTCAGCTCATCTCTCTGTCAGTGGATCTCCAACTTCCTAACCGGGAGACCACAGGCAGTAAGGATGGGTGGACATGTCTCAACCTCCATCACCCTCAGCACTGGAGCCCCCCAGGGCTGCGTTTTGAGCCCCCTGCTGTACTCACTGTACACATACGACTGTACAGCCACTACTAACTCCACCACCATCATCAAGTTTGCTGACGACACTGTCGTGGTGGGCCTGATCTCTGACAACGATGAGACGGCCTACCTGGAAGAGATTGGAAATCTGGCGAACTGGTGCCAGAGGAACAATCTCCACCTGAACGTCAGCAAGACAAAGGAGTTAATAGTGGACTTCAGTACAAAGCAGGAGAGGACCTACCAGACCCCTGTCATCAACAGGAGCCCAGTGGAGAGAGTGGACAGCTTCTGTTACCTCTGTGTTAACATCACGCAGGACCTGTCATGGTCCTGTCACATCAACACCGTGGCGAAAAAGGCCCGGCAGCATCTCTACCACCTCAGACGCCTGAGAGACTTCAGACTGCCCTCCAAGGTGCTCAGGAACTTCTACTCCTGCACCATAGAGAGCATCATGACGGGAAATATCTCAACCTGGTTCGGGAACAGCACCATGAAGGACAGATGAGCCCTACAGAGGGTGGTTCGATCAGCCGAACAAATCATCCGTACGAAGCTCCCTGACCTTCAATCTATCTACAGCAAACGGTGCTGCACCAGAGCCAGGAAGATAGTGAAGGACCTCACCCACCCCAACAACGGACTCTTCTCTCTGCTGCGATCAGGGAAGCGCTTTCGCTCCCTGAAGTCCAACACAGAGAGAATGAGGAGGAGCTTCTTCCCGCAGGCTGTCCAAGCTCTCAACAACAGTACATAGAACTCATGCACTTTCACCTCCAATCACTCCGGACTGTTTTGCACAAAATCAATCACTTTGCACAAAACCACTTTGCACAAAATCACTTTGCACAAAATGACTCTAAACATTGTAAAAAAAAAAATGTAACTCATTTGCACACCTTCATCCTACCAGTTACACATAATTTATGTTAAAGACGTAAAAGTGTAATATTTGGTTATGTTTGCAATATTTGCATATTGGTTCATTGTTTACTTGCAACATTTGCAATACTGTGGTCTGTAGCAGTTGCAAAAAGCATTTCACTGCACATCATACCGTCTATGACTGTGTATGTGACAAATAAAATTTGAATTTGAATTTGAGGTTCTCCACATTCAATGCACCAGAATGCCAGGACTGAGGCCTCTCTGAAAGGTAATCTAGTTTCAATTAACAGGGAGAGGTATTTTGCAGCAGGTGTGTTTGGTGGTGGAAGGGATTCTGACACCTTTAGGTTTATGTACATCTGTCTTTTTTATTATGGTTTATTACATGATGCATCCAAACAATAATAAACAGAGTTACGGCAACTTTTTTCTGTTTTGTTCATTAAAATAGCAAAATGGACCTGGACATGGACATAAATTAGTGTGTGTGTGTGTGTGTGTGTGTGTGTGTGTGTGTATATATATATATATATATATATACACATATACTAATTTGTTGTACACTTTTGTTGTACACTAAAGGTTGTACTTTTACAACCTTTACAATAAAAATGCTTTTCATGACAAAATGCATAGACAATGGAGCGTGGGACTGTAAAAAGCTTTTATTTCACTTTTGAAATTTTCACTTTAGTTGTCCATATACATTAAAAAATTACATATTAAAACCATTACAGTACATTATGAAAAACATTATAAAGTGGCCATTGATTTGAAACTAATGTACTACAGAATAATTAACGTCTAAAATACTTTAAAGCCATAGTTATTGCTCACACAGAAATAGATTACAACAGACAGTGTTTTTAGATTATCTGCAGTTTTTTGGAAAGTCATTTTGGGCTGCTGGGTCTCAGGACGTCTGATCGTTAATGTTCTGTATTGCCCTGAAGGCAGACTTCATTGCAGTCTCTATCCAAGCATGAGGGGTGGCGGTATGTTCTCCTGCAAAATGAATCCTCCCCTCGCTTTGGGACAGGGCAGCAGCATACTCTGTCCTCTGGAACGGAGTGAAAATGGCAAAAGCTCCCAGGCTGTAAGGATCATTGCTCCACTTTTTTACCACAACACCAGTGCAAAGGCTCCGGATTTCATCTCCATGCATCTTAACCAGGTCGTTAAGCACGACTTCCATCAACTCCTGATCACTCAGGCCCTGGAAAAGCATGGAATCATCCGAGCAGGTGTATGATGCCAACAAAGCTCCTCCATCCCCAGGGAATTTATGGCTGGGATAGTAGATGAAGCGGGATGGCCTGTCTGTGATGCTCTTCCCACCTTGGATTCCATCAAGCTCCCAGAACCTCTTGCTGAAGCTGAGCACCACCTTTGTGGAGCTAGAGTAGTGCACTGAGCGCAGTGCTTCCATCTTCAGCGTGGAGAGTGGTGGATTGAACTCTATCAGCTGTGTGGCCTTTGCCGTAGCTGTCACCAGCACGTAGTCAGCAGAGATGCTTTTGAGAGTGGATGGTCTGCCTGGTTGCTGGAACTTTACTTTTACTTTACCACCTGTCTGACTGATCTGCTTCACTTTGGATTCCAACAGAATGGTACAGTTCAGGGTTTTATCAATTGCTTTAATCAGAGACTCCATTCCGCCTGCAATTTCAAAATACCTAAAAATATATAAATAAACAAATATAATATAAATCCAACATATAAATATCTGTGTGTGTGAATATATATATATATATATACACACACACACACACACACACACACACACACACACACACACACATATATATATATATATATATATATATATATATATATATAATATGCACTTAAATGAATATAAAGGCACTTACATCATGTTGTCCCTGATGTCTGACTGAATAAACAGCATCTCTGTGAGTCCCGTGTAAAAGAAGCTATTCTCATTTAGCACGTCACCAATCATTCGTATTGCACCATGACTCAGTTTCGCAACATTTACCAAATACTCCTGTGGAGAAAAAAAACATCATCTTTCAATTTCCTGCGCTGGGGTAGTTAGTACCCCCTTGCCAACACACAGATAACCAGCAAGCAGAACAATGTGGGAGGACCTCAGTGGCACCTTTGTGGTTTGGAATTTGAACCCACCACCTCATTGGCTACGAAACCACTTCCTTACACACTACCACTGCCTCAGGAAATCCATGGTTTTGTGCCATTGTTATTACCTTCACAGAATATGAGTCATATTTGGTCATGGTTGCATTACACCCAATGCTCCTTATATTTGATCTGATCTGTAACACAGAACACAAGAGTTCAGAATGATTCCCCTGCTGTAGCGTGGCACTGAACTGTAGCAGTGACATGTAAGAAATTCGCTGACCGGCTCTAGTGCCTTGTCGAAAAGCTGGGCCGCTGTCTTGCCTCGCTCTGACGGGGTCACGTTGTACTTCAGCAAATCTGGCTTCCGTTCAATTACACCACTTCTTCCAAGATTTCCATTTACGTAATAAAATGTGCTTGGGTCATCTTGAATGAACTGAGTCAGTTTTAGGTTCAGAGTTGACAAGAAGTTGATGAGAATCCTACAAAACAATATCTATTATTCAGACATTTTAATTTAAATAAATATTCAAACTTTACACTTCAAATATCTAAATGAATCTGGTGTCATGAGTTGAGAATCTGCTAACTACTATGTAGAAGTATATTATATTGTATAGGATAAATTCATCTTACTTGTGCACCTCTGGGATCCTCATAGCCCCAAGTTCTGCGTACCAGCCTTCCTTTTCATTGTAATAAGTCTGCACTCTTCCCCCCAAACGGTTACTGGCCTCGATAATTGTCACCTGTTATACAGATAAATGCAACCCTTACTAAGGTGGAAAAATCAGAAAAGAACCGTTCAAACTGAGAGGCTGACCTTGTGTCCAGCATCCTCTAGATATTTAGCACCGATCAGTCCAGCCACACCTCCCCCAACAATGACCACATCGAGAGAGGTTTTGGCAACAGGTAAACCTTTGGTCATGATGCTGTACAGAGTGTCATAGTCAGGGTCTGCCAGGCATTTCTGGATAGGGTCCTCTTCGGTGCCACTGGCAGTATAAACGATGACCAGCACAACTGCAACTGGCACTGGTGGAGGGAAAAAAACAGAGTAACCCTCAACTACGAATACACTTACATAGATGTTACATTTATGATACTGAGTTTTTTAACGTCTCAGCAAAAGACAGCGGTGGTAGGAGGGTTGGTTTGTGGTGCAAGTGAAGAATCAGCGTGTGCATCCACACTTCAGCATTTATGAAGCATAGTTTCCAATTCCTAATCACTTAAAAAAAAAGAACTTCAAAAACAGTCAGATGACCCTCAAAAGAGAGGGGCTGGGTAATACCAAGTACTTAACATATCTATTAATTGGAATTATATGATTATTGGGGGGGGGGGGGGGGGGGTATTGGCTGTATCAGATTTCTGCAGGGGTCATAACCCACCTAACCCCCCCACAAATTAGACCTACGCTTCATTGTCCTGCATTTCTTTGTTTCAATCCCACATGTGTTTGTTCAGAAAATACAATAAACTTGATTAATTACAGTGGTTGAATAAATGATTTAACTGATATTAAATGTATTGTATATTGTAGTATTACAGCATTGTCCGATTCCATTTCCTGCTCTGTGTAAGGGCCCTTAACTGCCACTGTCAAGCTGCTATTTCAATGTGCAGAATGCTGTACATCTGGCAATGGCCCTTACACTTTCTGTCATTATCTCCACCCTGAACAGATTTTCAAAAGCATGCGACCCAGAAATCATTCAAATTGTTCTGTTGCAAGGCCAGGAAGTGACTCTTTTTTTCGCAAAAACCTTTGTTGGAAATCCCTCACCTACTACATCCTATGGGCTGTAGCCGTGTCAGATCCTCAGTTTTTAAAAAAGCTCTGCATTGGGTCTAAACAAAACACAACAGAGCATTTTTCCTTCCTCCTTCCTCCTGACCACACTTCCTCAGTCACAGACTATGTGCCATATTGGGTGGTAGTAGCCTACTGGGTAACACACTTGAATATGAACCAGAAAAGTCACAGGTTCAAACCCCACTTACTACCACTGTGTCCCTGAGCAAGACACTTGCTCTCCCTCTCCCTGGGGCAGTGGTGGCCTAGCAGGTAAGGAAGCGGCCCCATAATCAGAAGGTTGCCGGTTCAAATCCCGATCCGCCAAGGTGCCACTGAGGTGCCACTGAGCAAAGCACCGTCCCCACACACTGCTCCCAGGGCGACTGTAATGGCTGCCCACTGCTCACTCAGGGTGATGGGTTAAATGCAGAGGACAAATTTCACTGTGTGCACCGTGTGCTGTGCTGCTGTTTATCACATGTGACAATCACTTCACTTCATGTCACCACTGATTCCTCTGGATAAGGGCGTCTGATAAATGCCACCGGAAGCAGACATTCAATTATTTAGATCAGTAACACAAAATACCAAAGTCCCTTCAAGTTCAGGATTTTCTTCCATTTCCTTCTTCCTCTACACTGCTGCCAGTCGGACACTGCATGCTCAAACAGGCTCCGTAGTCATATTATCTGCACCTGCATCTACATTAACAACGCTCAGATCTCTCCTTCTACAACTGCACACAACCTTGGAGTAACTATAGACAACCAACTCTCCTTCTCGACTCACATCACCAATCTGCTCATGTTGATTCCTTCTCTACAAATATCAGACGGATCTGCCCTCATCTATCAACACGGGCCACCCAGATACTTGTTCAGTCCCTAGTAATCTCACAACTGGATTACTGTAACTCCCTTCCAGTAGGTATAGAGCATGTAACAGCATGACTGGTTTTCAACCTTCCCAAATTCTCCCACACCACCCCACTGCTACGCTCCCTCCACCGGCTCCCCGTAGCTGCCCGCATCAGATTCAAAATACTGATGCTGGCCTACAAAGCTCCAAACATGGGGTAGCACCAGCATACCTCAGATCCCTTATTATACCTCACACTGCACCTCGCACTCTCCGACCCCCCAGTACAGCTCGCCTGGTCCCTCCACCGCTGAAGGTACGAGACACTCTTCTAGACTCTTCTCTGTCTTGGCTCCTAAGTGGTGGAAGGAACTTTGTGGAGGTCAGAACAGCACAGTCGCTAAGTATTTTCAAATGGCAGCTTAAGACATTTCTATTTATACTTAACTAACTTGTAACTTTCTTGTAGTCTGACTTAGCTCAAAAAAGAGGGGCTGGGTAATACCAATACTACCCCCCCCACACACAAACACAAATTAGACCTATGCTTCATTGTCATGCATTTCTTTGTTTCAATCCCACATATGTGTCTGTTCAGAAAATACAATAAACCCCCCATGGTGTCAAATGCCCCAGGACCTTTCCCCTGAACATAGTCTGTAATCTCATTAGAATGCAAAAAGACAACTTTACTTCCAAACAATGTCTAGGCAGATATAGATAGATGGATCAAATTACATGTCCCTCATTTTCAGAACTAATTCCAGATCGAGGTAAAGGCTGTGCAATCAATTAAGTGTCGCCTGAGCTGTAAAGACACTATTTATTATTTCTGCTTTTTACTGAATTCCTCCCCGTGGGAGCACCTTTCCACGCGTTTACCGTATCGACACAGCGTCCATCGGTGAGGCATCCCGAGCCCTCGGTCCCGACCCTCGGACCCTCGACTCCTCCCGGTCCTGGCGCGCCGAGGTGTGGCTGAAAGCTGCAGAGGAACGAAGGACAGGTCCCAGGTAAGTCTGCGGATCCTCCGCGGCTCCTGTCCTGCCGGCGCCGCATCGCCCCAACTCACCTCGTCTCCCGCCATGGGACCCTGCCGGAGCGGCGACTAACTTTCCCACCGGCCAGCCTAATCCGCTTATAACATGCCGCATTTCCCCCCCGATCAGTCCACATTACATCCTCATCACTTCACACGCCGGCTGTTATTACGGAGTTATTACCTGCGTCCCCCCTCCGGCGGCGGCGATGCGCGATGCGACGCGGCGCGATGCGGCTCCGATCCCGGCCGCCCGGCCGCCTCCTCCCCGCTTTTATATTCCTCCAGAAAACGAAACCAACCGCCACGGAACTTTCTTTTACTTCTTCTTCACAAAGAAAATACCAGGGCTTTCAGCATCTATCCGATGCGCGTCGTGTGATCAGTGTCGATCCACCCTGTATCATCTGCTATTCATCTGCTATTTATAATGTCGGCTACTTTATGCATTCATATTTACTTTCGTTTTGTTAAAAACGAAACATTTCTATTGTTTAGTAGTAGTAATAATATTTTAAGCATAGAATTGGTGATATCTAGCCCACTTTAGACTGTTTGACTATAGCTGTAATAAAGGAAGCTGTAATAAAGAATGATTCGTTAAATCTGTCCACGCTGCCACGGAGATGCGCGTCACGGAGAAATCCCCACGTCACGGGAGCGCGGGAAGTCCGCGGGGACCTGACGTGACCGTGATTTCCAGCGGATCGGGGTTGGGCAGGTGAATTCTTCCGATCTTCAGAGCTTCCTGAGTCTGTGACTCTGAATCAGGGTTTAACTGCAGGCTGTGCAGCAAGCAATCACAATAAAGATCTTCCCTCCAATAATCAATACTTTTTACATTTACAGCGTTCATCAGACGCCCTTATCCAGAGGGACTTACAATCAGTAGTTACAGGGACAGTCCCCCCCTGGAGCATGGGGCTTAAATGTCTTGCTCAGGGACACAATGGTAGTAAGTTGAATTTGAACCTGGGTCTTTGTGGTCTTCAAGCTATTTAGTGTTCCCCGCTAAACAATTTATAGTGAAGGTGAAATCCCAAGATACAGACAAAAATAAAATAGAATTTAATTGTAGCTAATCAAATACGGCAACAGTGGAAAGAACCAATAATACTGTTTATATGAAGAAAAGGGTCTCAACACCACTGACGCTTGTGAGGGAAAACACCACATGCAGCATTTGGGATTTGTGTGGAGTGGGGTGAAAACAGTGGGATATGGGGGCACAAGCCTGCTGCGGAGGAGTACATTTACAGCATTTATCAGACGCCCTTATCCAGATTGACTTACAATCAGTAGTTACAGGGACAGTCCCCCTGGAGCAACTTAGGGTTAAGTGTATTGCTCAGGGACACAATGGTAGTAAGTGGGATTTGAACCTGGGTCTTCTGGTTCATAGGCGAGTGTGCTACCCACTAGGCTACTACCAGCCCTCTCTCATTTACATGTACAACATTTATCAGACGACCTTATCCAGAACGACTTACCACCAGTAGTTAGTCTCAGTCATTGTAATGTCACTGTAACGAGGTTTTGGTAAATGTTAAATTAACAAAAAAGAAAAGACATCATGTGTTTTTCTTTTTTTCCCACATGCAGCATACATGGGTTCAAGTGTAACAGAGATGATCACAAGGCTATGTGAAGGTCAACCAAAATATTAATTGTAGTTATTGTTCTTATATTGCAAGTATTGCAACCTAGTGGTTACGGAGGGGGAGCTGCAGGATACAGTGCTTCAGGAAAGTGTTCATGATGTTTTTTCACATTTTGTTATGCTACAGCCGTATTCCAAACTAGAATAAATGCCTTTTCCCTCAGAATTCTACACACAACACTGCAAAATGACAACATGAAAAAAACGTTTACTTGAGGTGTATTGAAAATACCAAAACCAAAAGAGAAATCATATGCATATAAATATTTACAGCAGTTTACAAAATTGAGCTTGGGTACATTTGCAAATCCTTTACTCTTACTTCACTACATTGGGCAACAATTGACTTAGGTGGCAGTGCATTGAGAGCATTGAGAGCATTGAGAGCTCTGACCGCTTGTGGGAAGAAGCTCTTGCAGTGTCTGGCAGGTACAGTTTTGATGCTGCGGAACCATCTGCCAGACGGTAGGAGGGAGAACAGGGCATGTGAGGGCTGGTGAGAGTCCTTCATTATGTTCCGAGCTCGACGGATGAGGTATTTCTCATAGAGCGTGGAGCTGGGTGGAAGTGGAACCCAGCGGCAGTGCAGTTCCCATACCAGACAGTCATGTAGCAGCAGAGAACCCTCTCAATGATTCCCAGTAGAACTATTTGAGGAAGGGAGGAGGTAGGTTGGCCTTCTTCAACTTCCTGAGGAAGTACAGAGGTTGCTGGGATTTCTTGGTGGTGGACGTAGTGTTGAGGTTCCAGGAGGAGTCGTCTGTCATGTGCACAACCAGGAACTTCACACTGCTGATGAACAGCAGATCCATCGATGTGCAGTGGGGTGGGGTCAGTCGGTTTGTTCCTGAAGTTGACAACCATCTCTTTGGTCTTGGTGACATTGAGAGTCAGGTTATTGTTCCAGCAATCCACCAATTGGGGCAGTGGTGGCCAAGCGGTTAAGGAAGCGGCCCCATAACCAGAAGGTTGAGCGAAGCACCGTCCCCACACACTGCTCCCCGGGCGCCTGTCATGGCTGCCCACTGCTCACTCAGGGTTAAATGGGTTAAATGCAGAGCACAAATTTCACTGTGTGCACCGTGTGCTGTGCTGCTGTGTATCACAAGTGACAATCAGTTCACTTCACTATCCACACACAATTGCATTGTTAATGTTTGTGCTGATATACTTGCATCCATGTTGTAGTGTGTAGTCCAACAGGGGTCAGTATCAAGTTCGCAAAACCTAAATAAAAAAATGAATACCTGTATCTAAAAATCGTCATCTCGCAACACTTCCCCTATAGAATTATGCAGGTATTTCCTCCGTATCAGGCATAGCGTGTGGTCTGTTTTAACGCCTAATCCGTATTCGTTTTTGAGTACATGCCCAAAAACCAACGTAGTACGTACATACGTAAACTGCATAAGTATATTTCTGCCTTAACACCTGCCACCTGTCTTTTGGTTTCCAAATATATACCTTACTGCCACCTAGTGGACCCCCTGTGAATACCACCATTAATCCAACTTCGGCTCTTACTGTTGGTCAATCTTTTCTAAAATGCGGAAAAATATTGCTATTGGGACTAACTTCTATTTAACAGAAAGAGTTCATGTGCAGGACATTAAGTGCTATGTGAGAACTACCCACAACATTGGGTGGGGGGGCAAGAGAAGGACACAGCCACATTCACATGGTGTGAAAATGTGGAACAGAAATTTCCCAAACAACCGTACCTAACAGGCGGTGTGCGAATGCGTTTCCACAGAAATGTGAAGCCCCTTGTAAACACGAGGAGCACCGCGTAAGATCATCACCATTTCAAATAACTCTTTGAGGTAAGGCCAGGGACTTGGGATGCATTGCTGGTCTTGACTCGACTCTCCATTGACCAAGAAGACACAAACACTCACCATTTTTATCAGCTATTTTGCTTTTTGCCACTATCACCAACTATTTAATTTCCCACTGAGTTGCCGCCTTGTTTTATATTCTTTCTCTTGCTTGCTTTACATTCATATTCTTGTGCACATAAATACAAATGCACCAGTAGCTGTGTTTCAGCCACGTGACCATGATGAAGAGCAATGACAGGAGGTAAAAACATAGTCTATGGAGGAAAGCGTTGCAGAGTCCGTATTCTGCGGATTTAAACACCATTTTAAATGCAAGAGTAGCGACCCTGATTTGAAAACGTACAGAGTAGAATATACGGAAAGTTGTTACAAAAATAAAAATTCTACTTACATGTGGCGTGCAAGGACATGTACGAATAGCACACCCATAAACGTAATGTATTACGTGGTGAAGAATAAAAAAGAAACAGAAACAGTATCTCTCATACACTTTATGTCAAAAATGAATTCATGGTTTTTATGCCTTCAGTGAGAATCTACCAATGAAAATGGTCATGAAAATAAAGAAAACACATTGAATGAGAAGGTGTGTCCAAACTTTTGGCCTGTACTGTATATCAACCACAATACAGTGCAATACCATCAATTGGATCTGGGGGATCTTGGATCTACTATTGCAGAGTGGGCCACACAAGGAAAAATAAAAAATACACATGTGCACACGCACACTAAGGTGAGAAACTCACTGCAAAGAAAAAAAAAATTAAAAGCACCCAGTGAACAAGGTTACCACAAATGCGCAGCTCCTATGTGAATATAAACCCCATGCAACAAGGCTTAAAACACAATAAATAAAATGACCTGCCAGCAACGGTTAAAGAGAAAGCAACCAACCCAGCTCACAAGAACAGCGGCAGTGATCTCAGCCAGGTTACACTTCCCACAAGGAAAAGGAAGAACATGTGAAAAGGATCCCATTTACAATGTGCCCTCTAGTGTTGATATGCTGATTAGACCAACCACCCGAACCCATCATGGTTCTGCTACAGTAACATACAGAATAAAGTAATGTACAGTAATACAGAAGTATTTTTACTTTGTTATCTCTGGTTATCATTTAGCTGTTTATATATAATATGTTATATATAGACTGTGGAGGCCAGGTCTCCACTTTTTGTTAAGTACATAACTCCACATGTGTTCATTCATAGGTTTTATGTCTTCAGTGAGAATCTATACATGTAAATGGTCATGAAGATAAAGAAAACACATTGAATGAGAAGGTGTGTCCAAACATTTGGCCTGTACTGTATGTATAGTTTTTATAATTATAATTTTGTCATCTTTTGTCTTATTCTGTGAACACCATTGTGTTGTCTCTTTTTTCACTACAGTTAACGTGCCGATGAAGAACTACAATGCACATAATACTACAATATCTGTCATAATCTTACATTATCAGTATGGCTCTATTATTGTGCATTTCTACTAGAGTAAATCTCACAGATCATACATCAAACATCATTTGATCAACGTGTGCATATCTTTACTTTCCTGCAGGTGGCGCTGTGGTTAAAGGATGAGAACTCTTGCAATGGTTGAGAGGTGGTGTGGGGAAATATTTTTTACTGTTAATATGATACTTCATGCTAACGCTGTTATTTTAATATAAATGTCATATAATTATAAACAATTCAAGTATTTTTTCTACTTCATGTTTAAACCTTTAATTATATCTAATTCCATAGGAATAACACTATGTACCTTATTCAGTGTCTCAACAGGAACTGCAGCAATGAAATACAGACGGCATCTTTTTTCTGCCCCTCCCACCACAGAAAAAATGTAAAATTTTACAGAAATGTATGTTTCTGTTCGTCAGTGTGTTGTAATTCACTCGACAGATATAGGTAGAAATAGATGAGAGTTTATGGTCCATATCAGATAAAAAGAACACACTCATAACACTGCTCAAATGATCTCTCAGCATGCACTGCACGCTCAAAATTTCCCGGGAATAGTGGGGGTATCAGCAGACAGTTAAACAGGTTTGGTAAGTGGGGAGAGAGTCTTAAGGAAGTAACGTGCTGGTAAATATTAACGGAATCTGTAAAATTTGCCCCTGAATTCAGGAAGGCTGGACAAAGTTCAGAATTGCCATTTATTAAACTCAAGTTAGCAAAGCGCCAGGATATATCTGATAAATATTAATGTGCAAAGCTGCATTTTACGTATGTAAGCTTTTGATTCAAAATGCTAATATAACATGTCCAGACATGCAATTGAATTTTTTTTTTTTTTCGTTTCGTCAGAAAATGCATTCAAGTTCCCGAGCTGTTCAGATTCACATGCACCAATGCATGACATCAATCAAAACTGAGTAATAATTGATTGGAACTCTGCACATCAATCACCTGCACCTCTGTCCAAGTTTCCATGGCTTCTCACATTTTTATGATCTTCTTTCATCATCAAGCAGCTTTGATGAGGCGTAGAATTGTTGTTGCATACGTAAATGTATCTGCAGATAATATTCATTGTGTAGGGTCTTCCTCCTGTAGTTCGCTTTGGATAAAAGCGTCGGCAAAATAAAGTAAGGTAAAGTGGAGTAGGCCCTGCTGCTATAATGTCCAACAGGTATTCCACACAATCATATTTTATATTCAGAATGCTACTTTAGTGAACGGAGATGGCTTCATTTGGCTTGTTTACACGCTGAGGTGAGTTGTTGTTTAACTAAGATAAGCTGAGAAATTCCCTGGCAATTTTTTTTTATTGGAAATATTAACAAAGAATAAGGAAGTACATGTTATTCACAGAATAGTCTGAGTGCATTACTCAATGTTTAGGACACTATGATAACAGTAAAATAAATGGGACATGATTTCATTAAGTGAACTTGAATACTTCATGTAGGTGATAAACAGGATGTGAATGAATTTGGAAAGCTCATGTTCTGAGCTGCAGGTTCAGTACAGAGTTGCCCGTTATGGGCTCATTATCTGCTCTTGATTGTGACTCACTGGGAAATTTGGAGAAATGTGTGACAAATTAAAGGCTAGGCTTTGTTCATGGGTTTCAGGTGGAGTTCTTTGAAAAACTGCATTTTTGGCATTCACTCGACTGAGTGATTCCATGACCATTTACTCCCACTTACTTCCACTTAATTAAACCTGGTGACATTGTTTGTTATGTTTCTTGTTCATTTATTTTATTAACTGCTGACTGCAGGATGTGCTGGTGGTGAGTATGTGTACGGTGTTTTTTTGTCATCCTGTGTTGCTATGACAACTTGGAATATTGGCATTAAATTGGAGTTGGTGATGAATGAATGTGTTAATGCAGCGTTTTGTGAGCCCTGCTGAGAGAGTCTGCAGCCCTGGTACGCTTGTTTTGTTGTGCATGTCCCAGCTTGTTGAACTGCTTTGAGAGGTGGCATGTACATGCAGGTAACAGGACAGAGTGGCACCTCCAACAATCCTCTAAACACCATGGCCCAGAGCAAAGTAAAAACCCCCGTGCATTCACCTTCAACGTCAGTGACCCTGCTGTAAATTTCCAAAAGCATTGGATTGTCCTGCAATAGAACCCATATCCTGGACCTCGGGTGCCCTTGACAGGTGCTGAACCAGTAACTGCTGCAGGGCTTTGACTCAGGTTAACCTCACCTGTCATTCAGAACAATGACGTATTCCTCATTTTGCAATGCTGCTGCAATGTGCACGGTCACCTCACCACTTCAAAACCACTTAATTTTTGTATTTTGTATAGGAAACCTCTCCAAATTAACAACTAACCATATTGAAACTTTTCACTGGAAATGACCACCTGAGGTAAACACCTACCCACCTTCCCCGACAAGGGCTGGAGGCATTGCCCTCAGCTCAGAAGATCTGTCAAAAACATCCAACTGACTAGGGCTTAAAATTAGTGTGTTCTGCCTACTACTGGCTTAATTGTAGCTTTTCCTGTTCTCTTGTTAAGAATCCGTGTCGGAAGGATACAAGGATACAGGATAAATTTTTCAGCCTACAGACAGGAGATTTATTATAGGACAGGGTAACAAGCACAATGACCCAACAGGAACATGACACAGCCAGGGTACATTCATACAGAGCAACACAGGTGCACACAAGGACCCATCAAAGTCAGGCCATTTCAATTGTTAACATGAGCATAGAATAATAATGATACTTTTTTTTATTAACCATATTATATATTGGTATTGGTATGGTCAAATATATAAAAATTGTAATTTTAATTTAAATCTCTTTTTTCACCGTCCAGATTTCTCTTTTGCTTTTAAAAAAATATTTCATATAAAATAATTATATTATTAAATAATTAATAAAATATTGTATTTTTTTCACAACCAACCATTAGCCTGAAATGTTGCTTCATTTTGTAATGTTAAATATATATATGTAATGTTCAATAGCTGAGTCTACACTGGGTAAAATAAATCATAAAATTGAAACTAGAACTTGGGTCAATTTAAACAGTAGAAAGTATCAATTGCAGAATTATCACATAAATACAGCAGTTATCACATAAATACAGCAGTAAAGGTTCAGCTGTAACCCTCATGTAATTCTTACATAGATGGTCTGGTAATAGCCCTTCCCCTGGGCTAAGGTTCCTCAATACAACACCTCAAAGGCAACTCTAGACCAACAAGAACCTTGGCTTGTGCATGTTAGCAGAACACTTGCCCCGGCAGGCACCATAAAGATTTGGCAGCAGTCAGTGAAAGGGCAATGTGGAACATAAAAAACTCACAATCTTGAGACCTCAAATTGGAACAAGCAGAGACTTTCTGTAAGAGGAAAAGAAGCCTGGGGAAAAGAACACTGCATGTCTGCTAAACTGCAACAAATGAACTTTTTTTCCTCCCCTTTTACACACACACACACACACACACACACACACACACACACACACACACACACATACACACAATGCAAGCATAAATTAGCTGTGTTCCTGCGCTCTGCTCCATGTGCGGTACTTCATCATCAAGTATATTAACTCTTACTTAAATACAACATTCTAAAATAACATACAATTTATGTATTTTTGCAGAAGATGAATACTTTTATACATGAGTAAACATTTCATTGTGCTTACTTAAGGAGATCACATTCATGTAATGTTTCTGATTAAACTCATTTAATTATTTCAACTCATACCCAGTGCAGAAACGTTTGCTGTGCTGTAAATGTAGCTAATGTCATTGGAAAGATAATACATAACCTAAATTAATAAAAATGATTAGCCATGATGTCTTAGAGAAATTTATTTTTACAAAATATACTTATTTTATATGTTATAATGCTGAATATGATCCTGTTTACACATTTTCATTTTTTATTCCAGTCACAAGCCCTTTTTGCTTTTCTTCTCTTTATATACATATTTGAAATGTTACAAGTATCTATGTGCAGCATTTTTTAAAATTATAATTTACTTTGTATGTTGATATAACAGGTTGCTAATGCTAATGAGGAGGAGAGAGGCGGGACGAGGAGGAGAGCAGTCTATAGAAGTGAGCGAGCATTCACAGAAATGACATCAACATGATTCACCAACCACAATGTTTGCCGCAGACAAGAAGTCATGTCGGCATTTAAAAAAAAAAAAGAAAATAATTACCCACAGTTTCTACAATGTGACTGAACTAAAAGTGTAAAATATCACAGAGCAACTGCTATGCTTCACACGATTGTAAGCCATGACCTACTTTTGGACTGAAAAAGCATGAGAAATGGGAGGTAACCTTTCCACTTATGATGACAGAAGGGCAGAAATTCCAGATCCGACCATCTGAGCTGCTGCTCTCTAAATGGCGAAGCACAATGACAAAAGCACACTTTACACCTATCACCATTTCTAGCCACTGCAGGACCATAGGCATGCCAGGGGAACTCCTATTAATGTTAAATCATTTTACAAAGTGAAATTTGAGGACATTGACAGAAACAAGGTCTGTGGTTTGGATACTGCTTGGATACTGAAGAGTGCCTGCAACCAACTTCCCTAAAAATCACAATAGAGATTACGTTCTTGATCACGTCATAAATCTAGCTTTGAGCATAAACTCCGGACTAACACTGAAAAATCAGCCATAGATATGCAGTGGCTTTCCTGCTGATGCCTGCCTGTTTCGCACGGACAGTCCCAGTCATGACAGCTACTGAAAAGTCAACCAACCTTTGCTCACACTGCCAGGAGGCAGATGCTATTAGATTGCAAACTGACTTATGGTTTGGAGGCCATGACAAGTAGCATAGAATGTTAAGTTGGAGGCCGTAGATGCCTTCATGAATTAGCCACCTTACTAACTGCTTGCGTAGTTGTTTTATTTTCAAAGAGATTGTCACTTAATTGTTGCTTTTGAAGATTCAGCAAATGAGATAAGCACAGACTGTTTTGTTTACGTCTAGCCTTGAGTCTATGCAAGAGCTGAATTTGCATGCAACCTGCAAATACCTTTTTTTTTAAAACTCTACCCCTTGTGGATTTGAACTGAGTCTGTAGCTGCGTGAAATCTACATAAATCCTCAGGAGTGGACTCGTCTGATTTCATGCATCATGCATCATTTGATGTATTAGGCAATATTGTGTGTCTATCCAACAAAAGGCATCAAGAAACTGCTGGAAATTGGTTGAAATTGCTGGAGTTGATTCTAAAAGAATAAATGGGGAGCATCAATGCCTGGCTGAGTCACACGGAGTAACGGATTCTCATGACCATGACTCACTCATTTTCAAACAGTTAGTCGAGTGCTGGCATGACACATAAAACCTAAAAACTGTAACACTCATTAACACTCGTTGTACACCAACTGGTGCCACACACACCAAACCACTGAATTGCTGGATCAGCTTTTTAATGGTGCAGACTTGCATGTTCTGCTATTGAAAGTTCCACACACTATTGTCCACATTTGCATTTATAAAGAATATCGAGCCTGTCTGTTTAATGTTGCAGACTTAGAAATCTTATAGAAGGAACGAAACGATCTTGGGGGAACAGTGGTCAGTGAACCTTATAGCACATGCAGGTGTTTCCTTTCTGACACCCATAAATTGACTCTCGGTGCAGATTTAGCTGCACTTTGCAGTGCAGAACTCGTACGCCACTTCTGGTTTTGTTGGCATTGGATTTATGCCCTCACAGTCAATCAGAAGCAAAAACTCAATCTTTGTTTTCAGACACTAAATTCTAAATAAATTTCTATTACTTGACTTTTCATCTATGAACTAGATTGTGGTCAGACAAGCACTATATTTTCCTACAGCACACAGTCAATAATGCATAAAGATAGGCGTGCAAATATGCATTTGACTGGTCATATACAAGTTGTTTACTGTGTTCCCACAGTATTTAACAGTGTGGTAATATTCTTGTGTTGAAGCACCTTTGGTGATGACTGCGGGTGTCGCTTGAATGAACACTGGAGGCTGTTGCTGTGGCACAAACAGGATGTGCAGGAGTCTTTAACATCTTCATCATGTTTCAGGTCAAAATAACAGAGCAAGAAAAATTCAGCTGAATGGATTTGGTGAATTTGAAGAATCACTTTAGAAGTAAACACATTATTGCTCCATTTTTTTTGCTTGATTTTGGTTTGATGCTTTGGGAGCATGTTCTTATCTGGCTGAATCATCTGGATCTGTCACAGAGCTCTTGATAATCACAGTTTTTCTAAATCCATCCATTTATCCAACTGTCTTGAATATGTATGCAGGAATATTGAGTGAATATGTGTGCAGGAGTATTTGGATCTGTGCAAAAGTGCATATTTAGGTCTTTCATTCTGACCAGATACTTCATTGTTTTTTCAGTATATTTCAGTATAGCTGTTATATTTCACTAATGCGTCATTTAGCCTTAAACCGTAATGATCCTCGAAAAATGCCTATTGACAATAACAACAACAAGAAAAGGAAGAAGGAGGGCAATGTCTTGGACAGGAAAATGAAAATTAGATTCACTTTAAAAAAGGATTTATTGCATGACAGACTGTGGTGAAGTTTCTGTTGCAGTTCATGTCCATTTGCAGCAACAATGCATGTGAAGAGGAGACCTGTGGTTGGAAGTGCTGTGACATCACTACAGATTCCAATGGACTTATAAAGAGGCCAACAGAGGAAATCACAGCATAAGGACCAAGAAAATTCTGGACTTATCACAAGACGGACAAACCCTAAATAATAATGCACCTTGGAAAATGTAAGTAGATATAATGTCAGGTGTATTTAGACATAATTTCATGTATACAATCATCTCTCCAGCTAATGAACATTAAAATAATTCTTTCCTCCAGCAATTCTAACCAATGTTTATGTAGGGTACTGAAAAAAATCATTTTAATTTTAGAAGGTGGTAGGAGAGATCTTATAGTGCATCGGCGACACTGTGGCATTTTACAATAATCTTCTCATCATAGCATGTGCATCAATGGCTGTTTTGTCGTGTGACGGTCCAATCAGCAGGAAATTTGTTTAAACAAAGTAACTGACTGACCAACCAACTGAACAAACCAGCAAATTAAAAAACATTCAGTTTATTATGAAATGCATGTGAGGCGATTTAGAATGGACAGCAAAACAACAATGAACAGTATTCATTGTGCTCTAATAACACATGGCAAGTTATACCTCAAAAAAAATTGCTCAGTTTTTAAGTGCTAGTAGTAGATTGATTGATAAGACAAAAAATAGCTGATGCAGCTGATACAAATCAACATTAAAAAATTAGCATTTTGTCAACATTGTCAGGCACACAAAATCTTAAAGCCTGAAGGAGGTGTTTCATGGACTTTGTTGCATAAGATAGAAGACCATTACACTGGCTTTACAAAAACTATAAATGAACTATAACTATATATGAAGGAAAACAATACCAGGAAATACTATTATAATAGTGGCCATTTACAATTTTTGTAAATATTCATTTGTTTTTAAATGCCATGTAAAATGCCTTGTGTGTAAAACTGAAATATTTTATGAAATAAACCCATTTATTTATCAGTATGAGCATATATTTAATGATAATCCACCTGATAGAGGTGACGTCTTGATGATGGAGTTGACCCATATCACCCATTATGAAGGATTGGGCAAAATGGCTAAAAAAAACTTTAACACTTTACCTGCTTATCAACACTACAATTCAACATGGTTTGTTGAAATTTTATTTTAAGTATTTAGATAAATTATTACTTTAGAAAAGTCAATTATTGACATGGACCAGAATTATTGACTCTTGTCCCATGAATTAATTCATTAATTATGTTTAAACCACTTAATTAAAATACACTGATAATTTCAATCACGTTTTTAAAAAAAAATTAGTGTTATGTCACCTTTGTGAGCATAAATAATTATTCGTGAGCATAAATCATTTCAACATATTCTCTGAAAATCAATTTTGAACAAATCTAATTAGCAAAAAATTTTATACAAAATATAATAATAGTAATTATAATAGTAATTTTAGTATTGGGTAGGACCATCTTATAAATAGATGATCCATCAAAATATACCCAATTTTTGGATCGATTTAGCGAGAGAGAATTTTGATATTTTATTTCGGTATCCAAAAGCTCAGTGTGTAATTAAATAATATAAATAAATAAGGTATATGTAGTGATAGACCTCCCAGGAAAGAGGAAGACTTTTTTCGGGGAGGTTGGTGCACATAGAGCATAGTTGTCTTAATCTTGATATGCAAAGCAGCAAAATTGGTCCTCCACTGTTGGGCCCGCCACAGCTGCAGCGCTTCCTCTTTTTCAGTGTGAAGCCCCACTGCATGGTCTGTTTGTCCCCCTGTGTTGTCTTTTCTCCAGCTATGCTGCTCACGTTAGGTAGATGCAGGGCTTAGTGGTATATTGGCCATTTGTCTGGTGGCCACAGGCCTGGCTCTATTTTTGCATACCAGGCACTGGAGCACTGGTACAGTTTTGGTACTCTAAAAGCACATTATCAGTAAAAAGTTGGAACACAGTGGTCAGTGGTTCCCAACCTGGAGTCTGCGCCCTCTGAAGGTATCTGTGCTGAGTTCACCAAAATTATCTGTAAACATTAAATGTATGTTTAATGTTTCCAAGAGTCGGTAGAGCATCAGACTTTTAATCTGAGGGTCAAGGGGTTAGCAACACTTAAGACAGTCAAACTTTTCCACCTTTAAGAAGCAGTTGAAAACCCACTTGTTTAAAAAGTATTTCAGGCAAGTCTAACACTAACACACACACATGCACACACACTGCACAAAAAAAAATAAAATTAGTCTAGCACTTAACAATTCCCTAGCATGTTCTTTTCCTGACAGGTTATGCCTTGTCAGGGCTCAGAGTTTTGCAACTCAAATTCTATAGAAACTGAATGAGAATTGCTGCTGTCTTCCTCTTGTAAGTCGCTTTGGATAAAAGCGTCTGCTAACTAAAGTAAAGTAAAGTATAAACCATAACTCACCCAATAAGGATAATCAAACCCTGTATAATAACGGTTGGGCCGGGCCGGGCTGAATTCTGTCGGGCTTGGGACAAAACGGCACTAACAGCTCTGACAAAGGACTCTATATAGCCAAGGAGAATAAGAATCTACAACTGCTGTTTCTTTGCAAATAAGAGTTTGTAATTATAATGTGTATTTGGTAATATATTGTTTCGGTAATATATTGTTTTACAATATAGAACAAAACTGAAGACACGGGACTATGGAATAACACATGACATAATAAGCAAAAAAAAAAAAATAGCAAGCGGCAAAAAGTTGAAGATTTGAGTCTATCCAATGCAGGGATGGAAGCATTTCACAATATTGGCTTCTCTCCACCACCTTAAGTTAGACAATGAGGATGGTCCCTAACGGTGCCAAAGCTTTATGCTGAACACTTGACTCATGTCAATGAGCAACTCATGAAGCAACTTTTGATGATGACAGTAGTGAACAAAGCAGCCATGAAGGTAAAAAAAGAGGTGGCTGAAAAAAATAAAAGATTCATCAAACATAATTCACTTTCTCCTGATACAACAAATCCTATTTATGTTTCTTGCATTTGATTCTTCAAAATGGCCCCATCGTAGCCTCCATAACCACCAAAGAAAAGGTGCTTCCAAACTTTTGACTGTTTTGTGAGCGTCACCTGCTATTTGGTGTCTATAGCCTGCTGAGGAGTAAAAGAATAAGAAGAGCTGGACTAAGCACAGTGCTGTACTTCTTTTATCTTTCTGTCACCCTAGTAAAATGATTCAAAAGCAGGGAGTGTCACAGCTGCCCGACACAGCTATTCATCTCACAGGCAACATGGGAACAGAGGTTATTGGCTGCCCATGGTTTTCTGTGTTAACGGAAACTTGAAATGCATGTTAGTGTGTTAATGGTGGTTAAATGACCGGAAGGCATGTTAAAAAATATTTCGAAATAAAGTCTTTTCTTTGGCAGTACTTTGGCAGTACTGTACTGCACTGGCATGACCCCCTGGGCACCAGTCAAAAAGCGAGTCAGTACGGTTGCTCTCTTGTCTAAGGCATATCAGTTACTTAAGTATAGCTTTGGGGAATAGAATAGTACACACCCGTGGTACACATGAGTGTTTAAGAGGGGTGTCTGCTGGGATGGTGTCCAATCATGGTGGGCCGTTCGGGCAAAATAAAGAATGATTGTTACAGTCCAGCCCTGGGTATGATGAATCTTTTTTGCTTTTCACAAAGACCTTTACATGACTGCTCGTGCACCTGTAAAAAATTTTTTGGCACATGTTGAAAAAAGGAAAAAGCCCCTTAAGACTTCAGGGACCTTATGAGGTGTGAAGGATAAATAGAACAGAGTTGCGAAATGAGCTTTAAATTTGTGCCTTGACAGTTTTACACGCATTTGAGCTTCCAAGAAATTAAAAGCAATGTGACCACAGACACTTTACATTTAAATCAGTATAACAGGTGACTGTTGTATTGTACTACCTGCTTTTTTCTGCAGATGGTTGTGGTTGTGAGCAGTTGTGGTTGTGACTGTATACAGTTGTGAGTGGCTGCAGCGGAGAGCACGTTGGCTCTCTGGAGCACCGCACCCTCTCTGTTCAAACAGGGAGTGGGCTGCATGCGTGAGGTCCACATTAGAAACATCTCTTCATAGCAGGAGCAGCCGCATGAGATTGCGACGAATTTTGGTTGCCTAGTGAGGTGATAGGGATGCAGCTTTTGATGAGATAATACGGTTATTTCAGGAAATACAATTTTCTGAATGGCTAGGAAAAAATATGTTCCAAATGAGGCCGCTCAGATATGATTGATATCCTGGAGATTTTTTTTTTATGAATGAAATGAGTCAGAGGAAAAGGATCAAGGCTCTGTGTGCTCTTGAGCGATGCTTACCTTTTAACCCCACTAGAATATTGTAACACACAGTGGGAAAAATCAACACACATGCCCCAACACGGCCTGGTCCATAACTTTCACAGACAAATGACCCAAGAGGACGTGCCGCTAGGAGAGAAGAGAGAAACTGACATTTTATTTTTACATTTGTTATGTTTATGCATTCTTATGTGACCTTTTCTTTTCCCCCCCATAGCGGCTGCAGCACAGCACAATACTAAACCATATCAAGGTGTTAGAGTTAAAGACCCGGTCAAGGAGCTGCTGAGACGCAAGAGAGGGAGTAACACTGCCGGTGGCCCCAGCATCAAAACAGCGCCCCCCACAACGGTGAGGGAAACTGCACCGTGCTTCTCCGCACAGCCCTGCCGTCATCATCACCCCTACCCCACACAATACGCTGCACATACAAACAGATGGACAGGTTCAAACAAAATGTAATGCATTTTACACCGAATCATGACTTTGTCAGACGAAAACTTGCATGAGGAAGAAGCAGTGTCTCAAATATCCCAACTCTGGGAGGGGGGGGGGGGGTGCTTTTATATAATCCAGGTGTTTTTCGGTGACAGTTAGACCATTCCCCTCTGAGTGCTGCAGGGCTGGGCACAGCGCCTATGCAAATCAGAACTGGGCCTCACCAAAGAGCGCACCCCAATCCTGCACCTCCTCCTGCTCCTAATCACGTCTGGCAGCACAATGTCCACATTCACATTCACATGAAGAAAATAATGTTTCACGAGAGAGTAAGCTACACCGTCAACCACTGTACACTGTCCCTGTTCAATTTAAGAATACCAATAATTCCAATCCCATTTGAAGTTTGGTTTTGTGGATCAAGTTTTTTACTTTTGTGGATC
This sequence comes from Denticeps clupeoides, assembly GCF_900700375.1. Taxonomy (NCBI): domain Eukaryota; kingdom Metazoa; phylum Chordata; class Actinopteri; order Clupeiformes; family Denticipitidae; genus Denticeps; species Denticeps clupeoides. The sequence goes on from NC_041708.1 coordinate 19,883,020, forward strand.
AAGTTTTTTACTAGATTCGTGATTTATATTTGTCACGTGCATAGTTATAGCAGTTCAGAACGCAGTGAAATGCATCCTGAACTGCTCTGTTTTGACTGCGAATAGTTAAAGTAATAGTTATAGAAATAAATAAACTAGAATGAAGAGGTGACTAAAATATAATTAAAGAAGAAGGTTAATAAAAGTAGTAGGTAAGCTATAACACAAGCAAGATATTTACATGAGACAGTTGGTTATGGAGGAATCCGCTACTAAAGTGCATTGTGCAATGACCAGGGTAACAGCAACAGAATGAAGTAGACATTCAGATGGTCGGTTTCGGGGTGTGAGGTGTGGTGGCATGGCCTGAGGATAAAAACTCCTCCTGGGTCTCTCGTTCCTGGCCAAGATGCTCCGGAGTCTTTTGCTTTTTAAGTGAATTTTAGGTGTTTATTTGTGGTGTGATATGTCCTGCATCTCTTGGAGTTAATGTCCTGCGGAGATGGAAGAGGTGACCTGCAGCAGCACAGATCACTCTCTGTAGGCCTTTGCGAGACAGGTCACAGATGTCACCAAACCATGAAGAAAGGTTCTGTGTCAGTATGCTCTCCACGGCGACCCTGTAGAAAGTGTTTAGGATGTTTGGAGACACCCTGAAGTTTCTAAGGAACTGCTTTGCCCTTTTGGTCAGAACCTGGATGGGTTCAGACCAGGTCAGGTCCTCTCCACTGGAGTCCCACTGATGTTGAGGGGTTTGTAGTCATGTTGCTGTCTCCACGGAAGTCCAGTAGCAATAATGAGGTGATGAGGTGCTGCTAATGATCCATAAGGTAGTTAATGCTTTGTCCCAATGTCTTCTCCATCCTCACCTCAATTATCCAGATCCCAAACCTTCCATTACAGTTTACGGAATGTGAACAGTACTTTCAATAGTGAGTTGATGTCAATTAATGTTCTCTATGCTTATGAATTCCTTTCAGATGCATGTTCATAGTTTTATTGTTTTATTATTTTCCTTCTTGCTAACTTGTATGAGTTATTGTAGTTATTTTAATGAATGAATTATAGTGTTTTACATGTTGCTTAAATTAGCATTTAAAATTGTATTTATTTATTCAGCCGCCTTGATTAATTACTGTTAGTTTTGGGGCTTTGTTTTACATCATAACAGAACTGGGAGTCTGAATTGTTTTAAATCGACCAGTAGAACGCATCCCTTACTTTCTTGGAAAATTTCTTTTCAGCATAACATACAAAGGTCATGTTAGGTCAAGCTCAGGGGCTTTAAGGTAAATGTGCAGTGTTTAAAACACTCAAAAGTCATCAATAGACTGTAAAGAAATTATTGTTTAGATTTCAAGCTGTGCGTGAAGTATATCAGTCTTACATGAGCCAAATGAAAGAAGTGAAAGTGATTGTCATTGTGATACACAGCACACGGCGACACAATGAAATGTGTCCTCTGCTTTTAACCATCACCCTTGGTGAGCAGTGGGCAGCCATGACAGGCACCCAGGGAGCAGTGTGTGGGGACGGTGCTTCGCTTAGTGGCTCCTCAGTAGCACCTTGGCGGGTCAGGATTTCAACCGGCAACCTTCTGATTATGGGGCCGCTTCCTTAACTGCTAGGCCACCACTGCTTAAAAAACCCACCAGGAACATAGTCAAAGTGTGGAAATTTGTTTGTACCTGCACAAACACAGTGATGGTGATATTATAATAATGATAATATTATTAAAATAAATAATAATAACTATTATCATGATTTAATTTGTAAATATCATAATTGGAGAACAGCCATTCCAATGAATGTGTGTACATTTCAGATCAGTGTCCATAAACTCTTTCCCCTTTTACATTAGAAAACTGACACTGCTTGACATTCACACACATATGACAGGTATACCAAATTGTCTCATTTTTTCATCCATCCGTCCTCCACCTCACACCTACCTCAAACATTGTTCAACCATAACATGTGAGATTAAATCAGTGCTAGTCTAGTGCTACTGCTGTCTATTGAATAGCAGCAGCAGGAAGTTCATGCATATATTTGGTTTTCCTATTCTCATGTTGCAATGCTTTCCCAAGAATGGTGACCAGAGGCCGAATTTCCATCAAATCCATCATTAGAACATAATTCATCTTTTGCTTTAGGACAAAAAGATCAGATTTCATGTTATATCATTCTCAGGGGCTCACAGGGGCTCAGTTTGCAAGTATGAGCAAGTCCAAGTCTGTTAATGTCATATAGCACTTAAGTCTCAAGACAATAAGCTCATTTGTTTGATTTTAAGAACCTAATGTTTCACTTTTGTCTTAAGGCTTCAGTTACATTTCCCAGTGACTTCAAATGCAGCAGTGAAAACTGGAATTCTAATTTCTTACCACAGTCAGTACACGTTCAGTACAATTTGCAGATCAGCCATTGAGGGAGAATGAGGGTGGAGTGTCTAGTCACTGATTTCAGGCAGTTGTGTTATGTTATGAAGTTGTGTTATGAACGAGCATAGACTCATAAACAAGGAGCAAATGCGTTTAAAATATAAAAAAAAAGACCTATGAACATTTCATTCTCCTTTATGTGAATCGGCCTTTAACCTGCAACACTATGGACAAACATGCAAAATGGACAACAATGAAACATGAATTTGTCAGCCAAGCTATGTTACTGTAATTGATTGATGTAGCCTGCTAATGCTCTGATTGATATCTGCTGACTGGCCCTCAGGTTGTGGTACCGAACAACACCTTGCCTTCATTCCCCCACATGGGTAAGTCGCCATGGCTGTTTTATTTTAGATGTGTTGCTGCTGTGTTGCTCGAGCTCTATCTCACTCTGCTGCTGAAATCTGAAGGAGGTTCGGGGTTTTTGGAGGTTGGTTCTCCTGGCAACACTGACTCGGCTGCCGATGTAGGAGCAGTGTACACTGGGTGGATCGCCCAGCCTCCCCCCACCACCCTTCAACCAATGGCCCACTGGTCCCCAACCGAATACCTGCATCCTGACTCTACTGACATGTTCGTCCAGCCAGTCTGTCCCAGCTACGCGGTGGTAGGGGCGTCGTCCATGCTGACGTTAGCACACACGCCACTGTTCACCAACTTCGGGGTGAGTGAGCCTCTGTTTCTTACACTTCATGACTGATTTATCTCCCTTAGAGAGTGTATCCCTTTATTTTATCTGACAAAACCATTATTGCCATTATGGTTGAGCATGCAGTTTGCTGTAGGTACGTTTTAGACCCAGATTGAAATGAGTTCAAGTGAACAATCTTCATGAAAGGACAAACAAAATAGCAGAACAGACTGGCGGTTTATAAGCAGTAAAACGTAAGAGGAAGTGTTTTTGGCAGCCTTTGGCCCTGTGCCTGCTACCACAGCACAGCAGTGTATATGTCTGACACAGTGACGTTCCCTGGGGTGTATTATGGTGAATTACTGTCAGTATTTATGGATGGCTGTGGATACAATGGAGACTTCATTACATGTATGATCCAGCTGCTGCAAAATCATTCAGTGGCAGTGGGTTCTTACATCACGTTGCTACCGGCAACAAAGATGGTCAGTTTACATTCATCGATTATGGACACGGTTCCTTTAAAATTACACATATCTATGTACACCCATACACCTGCATTTAATTCCATTTATGCATATGTCATGAGTATTTGCAAACTTCTCACCACATCTGCATTAGCTGCTGTGCTAATAAAATATTTTATTACGTATTATACCATTTCTGACTGATTAATTCTTAGTCCTTTTACCTGTCTGCACATATTTGGTGAGTTTGATCACTGTGTGGTTATTTGCAGTGATTTCCCTTTCAGACAATTAGCTCCTCGCCTTCCACTTTGCCACAAATGGACCTGCAGGAGAAGCCGCTGACCTACATCCCCTGGGCACAGCCGCTGGCACCACTCTCGGGCCCAGCAGTACAGTGTTCGCCCTGCTCCCCATCGCTGCCCATGTCCATGCCCATGGTTCTGCCAGAGCCCAGCCCTCAGCAGCTGGAGAACACACGGACCTCGCTGGAGAAGCTGCTGCAGGAGGGGGAGGAGGTGTTCGAGGGCCCCCTGTTCCCTCAAGGTGTCTGAGGGGTGTCGCTGTAGATCACAGATAAAGTAATCTCTCCCGCGCTGAATGCTAATGCCAATGCAAATAAAAAGATTTTGTTCTACTCAGAGCTTTTTGCCTGTTGCTGCGGCAAATTCAGACCACATAAAAAGCTGCTAAGTAAAACTGCATGAAGGCCCTTATGTTATCTAAATCAACGAAAAATACAAATTTATATGGGAAAAAGGTTCATTTTTAGCTGTGAACTGGATGGGATCTGCTTGTTGATACAATTATAAAGCACAAAAAGACAAAGAAAGACTTTTCACGTAAAGGTGAACTTGTCAATCAAAGTCAATTAGTGTCAAAGCACCAGCGTGTCTTTAGACAGTAGGAGGAATGATTAACATTTCTTCACTCATTTTGTCTTTTGTATTCCTCTGTCCCCCTAGGCAACGAGTAATTTTAAAGATAATGTATGAATTGTCAGAGAGGGAATCGGCACACGTGCATCTTCCTGTATCAGTGTGTAAAGCCCAGTGTAGTTTACAAGCTGAAGAAAATGCATAGAACAGACTATAATATGACAGAATAATAGACAGTTATGTCATGGGACTGATAAAAACAGGGACTTGCTGCCCTGAACTTGATTTGATCTAACATGTCTACATTCATATCATTCAGAGTGATTCTGTGGCGGTTCATGCTCCACTTTTCATTCTTGGCTCCAATAGCTGCACATCCAGTTTTTCATCCTCCTTGGTAAACATATCATTTTCCCCAGGTCTTTCCATGTAACAATCTTCAAAGATGTCTTCATGGATAATGGCACTAGAGCGCCATTTTAACACACACTCCCACGCACACACACACATTTTATCACATATTTTATATGTCATTGTATTATAACATTTTTACTTTTTTAAAAATGATTTTTATTGCCATTTTAGGGGCCACTGGTTATTTTGGATAATATATTTAGTGGATTTTATGTGGTTTTATTTTCACACACTTTATTTGAACATTACTTTACTCCAAGTGACAGGTCACTGTAACGCAAGAAAGGACACTAATCATCTGTTTCTTATGACAGGAGGAAATAACTACCCACGCAGTGTGCCATTAATTCCAAAACATGACTGGCAGCTCCCACACACCATACTTCCTCCTTCTGAATCCCCCCGTCAATTCGTCTCTCACACACTCATTTTTCCTGGTTCATTTGTGTTTAAAGGGAAATCAAAAGATTTAAATGTCTGTATAAAAGGGTGTCTGCTGAATGCACCAGTACCAGCAGCTGATACCAGTCCCACACCAAGATACCTCTAGTTCCCTGCTTAATGGCAGTAGACAAGTTCACAGCGTCTATGCCACGGAGCTCAATTTTGACAACCACTGAACCACCCTCAATAAAACCCTCCATTTTTTGTAGCTTCCTTCTGTCCGTGCAGATGTTCGGAGACACCCATGACCCTTTAGATGCACCTTCTAGTCACAAAAGGCTCTATTAGATTCTGCTGACAGTTTTCTGACTTTCCAATTTTCCAGCAGTTCCTCCAAAAGTTCAGTCGTGTCATGATGAAAAAAGCAAAAAGTGGTTTAAGATCTCAGGAGTGCATTTGAGTTCCTGCCATTTTTATGGCTTGTACTTTGTTGTTACAAGAATTGCGAGTTCAGTGTACAGCCATTACTGTGTTTTGACTAATCTGTGTGGTAAAGATTCACGCCTCCGAAAGGCAAAGCAGCTGAGATGGGAGAAAAGATCACTCGCCAAGCCAAAACAATGGCAGGAATTCTGGAGAACAGTGGAGTTTCAGACAATAGCAGGTGTAGACCGACTGTCTGCAGAGCGAAAGGAGCGTGTTGTGATTGATTGGGCACAGATAATAATTGTGCTTCAAGCCATCAGCTACGTGTCTGAGAATCTCATCCCATCCCCTTATTCTGCAGGTAGTCCGTGGCACTTGCACGAGCTGTACTGTGATGCATTATTGCGAGCCATGCCGGAGTGCCACTCTGGATTGTGTGGATTATTTGTTTGCAGCGGGATTTGAACCGGTGCTTATAGGGACGCGGCAGGTGGCCCAGAGCAGTTTCTCCAGAGATAACAGGGAACAACAACAACAGAGACGAGGCATGACAAGAAATCTTTCAGAACCCTGTTTTCCTATCAATATAATTATCTATCTATCTCACCTCACTCACTCATTTGTTCTCACACTCACTCACTTTCTTGCTCTTATTCATTTGCTCGTTCACGTGCTCCCTCACTTACTCCCTGTATTGTTTGCTAGACTAACGGTGGATAAGGGCAGACACGGAGACATTTAGAACATTTCCGGTATGTAATGTTTGTATGCTTCATAATCGTAATATTTTAATTTACAGTTAATTTAGTTGTTTCTTATTTCAAATACATGCAACATCCATTAAACACTTCAAGCTTCGTGTGTACCTAATGGAGTTGACCAATAGTCATGTCCTCAGCTTTCAATTTAAACTGAGAATTTTATTTTAAATTGTGTCAGACATCTTAAAATGACCTGAGCAGTACATTATTCCATCCCAGGAACGTTCCAAAAGAGCTGATATGAGAGTTGCTGTTTCCTGTTTTTTTATTTGCTTCAGATGTGTTTGTTTTATTAAATGTTTGAGAGTTGCATTAATAAAAAAACAAAGGGCCAACATAAAGATGAAGACACACACACACACACACACACACACATCCCAAGGATCCCACTCCACTGTGCTCACTGATCTTAAAATGGTGGTGGGTTCAATGCAGAGGACAAATTTCACCATGCTGTGTATCACAATGACATAAAAACAGTCTCTTTCACTTCATTTAGGGAGCTCAGCAAACAACTAAACTCTGTAAGGGGGAGACCAAGCTCTGTTCAAGAAAGGCTGGACAGACAATGCTCAAACCTCCAAAACCCTTACTGCTGCCAATGTAAATTAGGCTCCTGGTGTGGAACTTGGTAAAATAACGTTATTAAAAAAAGTCTTTAACTGCTGAGCCTGGCTGGACCCCCTGAACAGAAACGGCAAAGACGTGCCGAGGGTGAATTATTCTCCAATCAGTCATCATGAGAGGCACTTCACCTGGTCAGCTGACTGCTTGTGAGCATGAGCATCACTGAGAGGTCTTTCAAAGAACGAAAGATGGAGGGGAATTTAGCAGAGAAGACACTCGTGCCTTCAGGGTCCATCCACTCATCATGACAAAAAACGCTGACGTCTAGAAACTGCAGGCTCCTGAGCTCTGTTTAGATAGCAGTGGGAAATTGGATTTCTTGGAAATAACTTCATTTTGTTCTTTTGTACGGTTCAGTCAAGACACTAAATCATTCTGATATAGTCGTGCTTTTTTTTATATAGATAATATGTATTTGCAGGCACATGTGTGAGTTTGTGTGCCCGTGTGACTGGCAGCTGTACGAACAGAGCAGGCTCCAGCCTGCCCTGCCTCAGTCTGGCGGCAGAAGGAGGGGTGTGTTTCACACTAAACGGGTGTCAGTGAAACTGCAGGGTGTGTCTCAGAATACTTTTGCATTAAATCTTATCTTTCGGTGAACAGGCCAAGTTCTTTTCCTTCATCTCATGGAGCCAGTTTGCATGGCGCAGACACGACTTCCTGAAGTAGGGACATGGCACTGCAGCCGTCCGCACTGATACACAGGGACTCTTGGTGGCACTCTTTAAAAAAAAAACACCGATTTCTGTCGAGTGTTCAGTGTTCTTTTTTATTAATTTCACATGACATCATTTGAGGATTGTGTACTGACTGTACTTATTTATTACTGGCATGTAAAACCTCCAAAACATGACTGAGACGCTCTGTGAAGTACTCACATCAGGTACCTGCTTCCTTAGATGACCACAAATTTTGGGACGATTTGTATGACGACTGGAATGACTGGAGAATTTCAGATGAGAGGTTCGAGAAGCTTGGGAGCTGCATAAAGGAGCATGTGTGTCACCTAAACACCAATTAATACGCAAAATCTGGTTAACTACCAATATTTAAAAAATGTCTTTTTCGCACCACAAAATAAAATCCTAACGTTTCTAACATTTTAATATTTCCTGCATGTTTTCACAGGCTCGTGGTCTCAACAGTTTGAAGATATAGTTTGAAGAATACAACTGCACGTTCCAGTGCCTTTTTTTTTTACTGAACACCAACAACAAACCTAATCAGATTACTTCCCGTGCACAACAAATATAATGTGTTTAACAGTTGCTCTTATTTTAAAATATGCAAATGTGTAATGATAACCTAATTTAAAAAGGTGACAGAGATGATGTCTGGGTTGATGTTTTTTCAACTTTTAGAAGCACCTGCTCATATTTCACTGACCCCACTTTGTGCTTCAGACAATAAAATGGCCTTCCCACCATTTAAAGGTGAGAAATGAAATTGGTTATGGGGAGACGTCGCAGTGTCTCCAGCCTCCTCTAGCCTCCAGTGAAACAGCCAGGACCCTCAATCAGGCCTGCCATCAGGATCTCGCGCTGTTATCTCCCATGGACTGCTCCGCCCCATTTGCTCCCAGGCCAAGGTTTTTGGGGACAGTTCAGCTCAGATTCTGCCATTGCTGCACTTTTTATTAAAAGTCATGTTGCTGTGGCATACCATGTGCCTCCCTTCAACCTTTCACGCAATTTAATGAACGAGAAAGCGATGCAGCAACTTACTGTTTCCCGGGAAACTGGGTATGCGCATCAGGTAAACGGGGAGGGCATTTGACAATAAGGACTCTTGGCATTGTGGTGAAGGGAAAAGAGGAAGATTGTCAGCAATTTACTCTAGATATACACTGAATATGAATGTATAATAATTTACTGTATAATCTCTCAGACACAGCATGGTACTAGACTGTACTTTAAATTGTAAAGGTAATAGCACAAAACTGAAAAAACTTGAAGCTGGTAGAAATGACAACCGGTAGAGTTCCCAGTCACATGCTGTTCCCAGGCCAGTAAAAGCACCGTTACCTGATTCCTTAGAACGTTTTTTGTGAGAAGGGCCACTTTTTCTGACGAAAAGTGAATCTTTATCTGTAGGGAGTAAATATGATTCCAACCTGCAGATAGGAGCTTTTATCAGCTGCAGGGAGGGAGCTGTCAGCGGGAGAAATCGGGATGTGGATTTCCCCCACCTGCCTCTTCAGGGGGAATTCCACTCAGCTCCAGCATGTGAGCGGCAGTCACGCCCTCTTATCAGAGTGGCAGAGTTCATGTGCGACTCAACCCGATTGCTCTGTTGACACAGGGCAGTGAATGGAGAGGCAGGTGCCAAGACGCCGGGGCTACGTGGCTGGAGGGTTTACAGGCGAGGACACTTTTCAAAAATACAGTCCTGCCAAGTGTCAGCTCTCGCCCTGTGCGGTGGCATCTGCCGAAATCACAGCCTCGTTCACCTGTGACCGCCGTGTCACATTATTATACTGTCTATTGTTAGCAGACAGTTTTTTTTAAGGTGGAAATTGGACCTCGTCTGGCCACATCACGCTTCCCAGGGTCATACTCCAAGTTTATGATTCCCATGAAATTAGATCCCCTGGTTATCCTGGAACGTGTGACTCTCACATTTCATAATTAAGACACAGGATTATGGGAGTTTACAGTGGTCGATGTTCCTTCATTGTTTAGGCTACAAATTGCATTTTTACAAATGAATAATTGTGAATGAGAAGCAGATATTACGTCAATAGGTTAAAGTATATGAAAATAAATCTCAACTGGAAATAATTCTGGTACACCAGACACTGTCTCTTTTTTTTTGCTTTATTGCAGGGATTGTATGAAAAAAACATTTTACATACAAGCACACACATGCACTGCTCAAAGAAAAAGAAAAGGAACACAAAAAAGACATCCTAGATCTGAATGAATAAAATATTCTTATTAAATACTTTGTTTTTTTACATAGTTGAAGGTGCTGACAACAAAATCAAACAACAATTATCTATGGAAATCATTTACATTTTACATTACATGTATGGCATTTATCAGACGCCCTTATCCAGAGCGACTTACAATCAGTATTGTCCCCCCCCGGAGCAACTTAGGGTTAAGTGTCTTGCTCAGGGACACGATGGTAGTAAGCGGGAAATCAAATGAATCATCCCATGCAGATCTGGATTCGGAGTCAAAAAACACTACAGGCTGACACATCTTTGATGTAATGTCCTTAAAACAAGTCAAAATGAGGCTCAGTAGTGTGTGTGTGGCCTCCACATGCATGCATGACCTCCCTACAACGCCTGGACAAGCTCCTGTGGATGGTCTCCTGCGGGATCTCCTCCCAGACCTCGACATTCTGTGGTGCAACGTTGCATTCGTGGATGGAGCGAGACATGATGTCCCAGACGTGCTCAATTGGATTCAGGTCTGGGGAACGGGCGGGCCGGTCTGTAGCATCAACGCCTTCGACTCGCAGGGACTGCTGACACACTCCAGCTACATGAGGTCTAGCACTGTCTTGCATTAGGAAGAACCCAGGGCCAACCGCACCAGCACATGGTCTCATCTTGGACTACCTAATAGCAGTCAGTGACCTCTGGCAAGCATGTGGAGGGCTGTATTACCCCCCACACCATTTCTGACCTTCTGCCAAACCAGTCATGCTGGAGGATGTTGCAGGCAGCAGAACGTTCTCCACCTTCTCCACATGTGACAGATGTGCTCAGAATGAACCTGCTTTCATCTGTAAAGAGCACAGGGCACCAGTGGCGAATTTGCCAATCTGGCTGCTGTCTGGCGAAACGTGCTGCACGGTGTGGAGCTGTAAGCACGACCCCCACGTGTGGACGTTGTGCCCTCAAAAGTGACCAAAACATCAGTCAGGAAGCAGAGGAACTGAGAAGTGGTCTGTGGTCACCACCGGCAGAACCAGACTTTTATTGGGGACGTCTTGCTAATTGCCTTTAATTTCCACCCGATTTCTATTCCATTTGCTCAACAGCATGTGAAGTTGATTGTCAGTCAGTGTTGACAGTGTTGGACAGTTGGAGTTACGTGGTGTTATTTAAGTGTTCCCTTTATTTTGTTGAGCAAACAGAAACACACATGAATCATTTAGAAAAATATATTTTATTGAGGGGGAAAAAATGTGTTTAAAAAAATATGCATCCAGCTTTGTTCATAACTCTTATAAAGTCCTGGATGATGAGAAGCATCTGAAACGAATATCTACAGCATGGGATCGTCGGAATCGCTCGTGATCCCCCATCAGCCCTGAAATGTAAAACAACATGTAGCTACAGGTTTGTGCAGGAAGGGGGATTTATAAGTAGCAGATCTCGGAGCCGCCCGGGTCCCTCCTGAAGAAGCTGCTCTCCAGGGACGAGGAGAACCAGCAGTCCGTGTTGCTGTAAGGGGGGACCTCGAACGACGGGGGGGGCTCCTGGATGCCGCTCCAGGGCAGCAGGCAGGGAGAGTCCTGGAAGGTGCAGAACTGGCCGTGGTGCGTGTCGGGCAGGAGGCCGCAGCCGCTGTCCATGCGAGAGGGCGAGCTGTAGCAGGAGGAGGAGGAGGATGAAGAGTAGGACTGCGGCGGCGAGTAGCTGCTGCAGTCCGCCGGACTTGGCAGGTTCAGGGAGTCCGTCGGGGAGCCGGGCGCCTGGAGAAGTGAGCAGAGAGCGGAAAGGTTACCCCCACGCAGCCGTGATGCCCACTACAGTCCCAGCTTTGTGGATGGGATTCACAGTCGCCTTCATCCGACACCCCTCAAACACTGAAAAGCCCCCCCCCCCCTTCAAACAAGCAGGCAGGGGTAAGACGGGCGTACCACGTGACAGCCGCCGCCGCTGTAGTAGTCGGGCGCGGCGTCCTGGTACTCCGGTGCCCAGCGCTGCTGCTCGGCGGGCATCATGGCGAAGAGCTGCTGCTGCTGCTGGTGCTGGTGGTGGTGGTGGTGGTGGTCGTCGTAGTAGGCGCAGTCGGGCAGGGTCCGAGGCTGGAAGCCGCAGTCGTGCGTGGGCGCGGCGGCGGGGAAGTGATGCGCTGCGGGGAGAGAGGGGGGGGGCACGTCAGTGACGTCACCGCGCCGGAAAGCGGCTTTATAAAAACGGCGAGGAAATTGCTGAAATCTTCTGGAAGTGCCTGACTTTTTAAAATACAGACACACTCTCCAGTCGTTACTGAAGCGGTTTTGGCGACTCTCGGACCTACCGGGTAGCGGCGTGGTGAGGGAAACGTCCGGAGTCGGCAGGTTTTGCGATTTCTGAAAACAGAGAGGAAATTTGTACATTTATGACTTAATTAGTTCGACTGCGGTTCGTGCGCGTGACGGGGTCTGTGTAAAAGCCCCGCCCACTCCGCCGCCAGCTGATCTGAGAACAGCTCTCACCGCCGCGCTCCTGATGGCGTCCTGGAGAGCTCTCCGCTTCTGCAGCAGCTCCTTCACGGTGGTCTTCACCCGCACCCCCTGGTACACCTTGGGCTTATCTGTGGAGAACGCGGGTTAGAACACGTGGCTGCAGCGTGGGGAGACCCCCCCCCCCCCACACACACACACACACAGTTCCGCAACAATCACACCACACCGTACCCCACTCATCCCCACACGTTTGTTCCAATAAACTCCACTATTCTTCTGAATGAAACGAATAAACCGGGATCCGTCCCAGAGCTCTGCTGTTACGGGTGTTTTTCTTTCTCTGGTGAACCATCGGCTTGGATAAAAAGGCCAGAAGTTGGTGAGCGGAGCGGCTCGGGTTCGTTCCGGGTTCATTTGTAATTAAAATCAGACCGCCGGCTCTCCGGGCGGCTGCAGGACAAAAGCCGGCTTCCAGCCGCGGGTCGCGGGTTCCAGCCGCGGGTCGCCGGAGGAGCGGCGTCGGGCGAGTTACGCGGCCGATGTGACGCCGATTTGTCGCGAATCGATCCGGGAAACACGAGAAAGGCGATCGGCGCAGGAACGCCGCGGCGCTTCCTGGTAGAACCCGGAGATGGAACGGAGGAGGGAACGTGGAACAAAGGGCGCGCCGCTTCTTCCTACCAACGAGCGTGGGTAAGAAATCAAATGTACACTTATATACATTTCACACGTTCTAAAAGTAAAAGTGGCGAGACGTGCTTAACCGAGAAATGATGACGCGCGCGGGGTTCCGAAAGTTCCGAAAATATGATATTTAATAATAATGATCCGAGTTACATAAGGAAAGTAAGGCGAGCGCGGAGAATCGCGCGTAAAGTAGAAACATCTGCATACAGAGACAGATGTTCGCCTTGGAAGTTCCGCGTTTAAAAAAAAAAAAATCCACCAAAGGCTTTAATTCGAAACAACGCCACTCAACGGCTGCGCCCGTGAAGACAGCGGGGAGATTTAGGGGTGTTGTTGGTCGGGTGCCATTCCCGCGGTCCGGGAGACATTCTGATAAATATTCATACGTAAAGATCTCATCGTAATGTGGAAGAAGTTATTTAAATGAGTCCGGGTTCCCCCGCGTCCCCCGAGCGCAAAACGCGTGAAAGCGCGGCTCGGCCGGCAGCCGCTGCGCCCGATCGTCTCCACGAATGATATAAAAAAAAATAAAAAAAAACAACTTCATCGTCCCTCCGTGACCTTACAAATACATTTCACCAGAAATCTCCCAAAACCTCCCAAAACGCCACCGTGCTCCGTTTTAAAGCGACCTGTCGGACCTCGTTCCGCCCGGTGCCATGCTCCAGTCCACCTAATAAATCTTTCTAATTTCTAAATTCTTTTTTCGTTTGTCCGATTTCTGTCTCTATTTCAGGCTGCACGAGAAGGAGAAGCGGGAGAATGGATGAAAATGAAGAGCTACTCACCAGACATGTTGGAAGATCGCTGCTGTGGGCTTCTTCAGCCTCTCAATCTGGCTCTGTTGTATGGCCAAGAACCAATTATTCATAAAACTTGCACAAAGTCTTTACAAAATTCTCCCAGAGCAGCCTCAGAGCGTGCAACAATATGGGAATATAGCTGGGAACATATTACTTTGAGATTTTCTCTCCCCATGCCGACTATTTAAAAGCCCTAGAAGTCCACGATTTGACAATCATTTGATTGCGCGATACTTTCAATTTGAATATTCAAAGGCTTCGTAAAAAGATCAATATTTTCAACCTTTTCAACATCTGAAGGCTTCCAAAATGCTTTTCTGCAATAGAATATGACGCACTTTCACCCCCAGACCCCAAACATTGAATCATTTTGAACATTTTGCCACTCTTTTAATAAAGGTGCTGGGAGTCCCTCAGCAGGACCGGCTTCCGCTCCCGCCCCTCATCCCGGGTCCGAACCCCGCTCCCCTGCCCACCCGCCGGTTCCGACACGGGCCCGTGTCGGCCGCCAGACCCACATTTCGCAAAGCGGCACTTTTTAATGCCACTTTTCACGCCATTTGGTGAAAGTGTTGCAAAGTGGGCGTGGCATCAGCAGCCATGTTTGTCATCACGGCCATGTGGTGGCGACACTCTGTGCCACACGCGTCCCCACCACACGCACTGTACGGACAGCAGCAGGTCCAGGAGTCAGATTGCAGTGACATGATGGTCCAGGGACAGGCCGCGACATCACGGTGCCACGACCCTGCCTCGCGCATCCATCCTCCATCTGACATCACGTCCTTTAGATCTGATGTGGATCACGATGGGATGATGCGGTTATTGTATGATTTGGGGCGGGGGGGGGGTGACCCCATTTCCCATCCGGATGTGGGACGTAGTGATTAAAACTTCTCACAGAGGAATACGATACGCATACATTTTTTAAATATGCATTAAAAGCAACTTTCATCATTACGGACTTGAAAAAATAAGTCTGTACTAAAGAATGACGTAGACGCGACTTGAATTGGACTTTATTCCACCCGATATTTATTCAGAAACAATTACAGAATCACATAAATGCAAATCACACTATTAGTACGTAATTATAACTAAAAAATAACAATTTCTAATGAAAGCTTTATATATTTAATATATGTAATAATTATCAACATGTGGTGATTTGTTCCCAGTGAGCAATAAAAATTAGTCGGCGTATTCATCTTCCACCGAGCCTCCGTGTCTATTATTATCGTTTTATTTGATGCGCATCACGGATGAAGGTGGCGTCATCTATTAATCTCAGTCTCGGGCTGGGGGGGGGGGGGGGGGGGGGGGGGTCACTGCTGCGGCCTGGGACGTTCCTCACCCCGCCGCGTGTTGGACAGACAGGGTTTATTCTTTTCAATGATTTATTTAATCCTCCTCCGAAATACCCCCGGGGACTCTGCCTCCTCGACTTGTGCCCCGAAGCCCCCTGACGCGGCGCGTCCATCCAACGCGCAACATCGCCCCCTGGTGTCCGGTCCGTCTCGGTGTACAGTAAACTATGCGACACCCCGTCTCTACATGACATCAAATGTACATCATAAAATAAAATGAGCTGTATTTATATTTTAAAATGAAAGTATTAGAGATCCTCTTTAAAGCCTGAACTGCTTAAAATGTCCTCATTGTAGAACACAATCAGGAAGCGGCGAGTTTTCAGATATAAGAACATATTGTTGTTAATGTTGTTATGATTAATGATTATTCATGATAACTATATATATGTTAATTGTTTCTGTTACACATCATATTTAGACCTTGGTTATGTCGGTTTTAGAAGACTCAAATGATAAATGAAACACATGTAGACAATATTTGAAAGATGGACTCAACATTCACATGACGTGGCCATCTTGAGGCATCATTGTATATGTGAGCTTGTCATAATTGCCAATATGTAGCATTCAACAGTCTTAAGTATTGCTAACTTGGCAAATTCTGACGCCCGTTGTTTAATCAGTTGGAAACATGTTTTAGGTTTACTGAAGGATCTGGGAGGAAATTGTCCTCGAGGGAACTTTTCCCCACTTTCCCGCTCGTCACAAGACCCTCCGACCTTCATAGGCCGGCCAGCCATTACTCACATCCAATTTCCCCCAGGCACTGCCGTCACTCTCAGTTGGCTCATCAGGGGCCAGCGGTGGCCCTTTAGCAGTGAGGTCACTGGATGCGGTCGCATAAGGTCCGCAAAAGCCAGGCTGTTGCAGGTAGGATGTGGGGTATGGGACCTCATCCAAGGGGTGGAGGGAGTAAGGCTGGATGGGCAGCCCACCCCCGCGTTGTGGGGACCGACATGGTGACGCCCCACCCGCTTCAGAGCTGCTGAGGCAAGACGGAACATGGGTGGGCATGAGGCCTTCAGCACACAGGCCGTCCGCTTGTGTCACAGTTTCGACCCCGACTGGGTCCCATGTGTCCCTCTATGGGAGGAGAAATAACTGTTAACTCTGTTAACAACTTGCTAATTGAATTTTTCTCATTTTTCTCTACCTTTCTTATTAGCACTGAAAATGAGAACACACTTGGATGTTTTACCTGCTTTTACTTCAAGGCGTAAATGTAACAGGAAAATATGATACACAGCACGCATGGTGACACAGCGAAATGTGTCCTCTGCATTTAACCATCACCCTTAGTAAGCAGTGGGCAGCCATGAAAGGCACCCGGGGAGCAGTGTGTGGGCACCTCGGTGGTACCCTGGCGGTTCGGGATCCCGCAACCCTTCAGTTACGAGTGACACTGACACTGAAAGGGATCTGACACCCCAGATGAAGAGGCTGATGGTTCTGCAGGTATAGGACACTCACCAGAAGAACATGCGAGGACTCTCCTGAAAATGGGGGCAGGAGAGAAGACAGCGTGGGGGGCGAGAATATGGAACTTCCCCCACTCGTGAACGAGGGGCTGCGGTAGTCCCCAAAAGACTCGGGGTAGTAGCTGTCTATGAAGGAGGAGTAGGTGGGCATGGAGGTGGAGTCGGAGGTCAGGGTCTTCCCAGCGATGGGAGATGAGTAGACATCTGGGCAGAACTGTTTGCCAGAGAGGCAGAAATCCATATCTGAGTTGAAGGACCTTCTCATGCTGTAGTAACCTGAAATTACAAAGAAGATCCCATTCAGTTGTGAATTGTGAGATTTTAATTAGTGCTTGGTGAATTTTGGATTAGGTAAACTAAGAGTTTGCTTTACCTTGCATTGGCACAAACGATGACTGAGAGGTTGTCACCTAACACAACAGAAAGGTTTGGACTTTCAGTCAATTAACACAATCCCCATGTTGATACAGATGTCTACACATGATAACACATGGACTAAAATCTTAGTCCAGAGGAATCTAGAAAAGCAACAGCTTAGTTACGGGAAGAAACGAATGCATTGTGCAGCACAGGCATGCTAACCAGTAAGCCTCAGCAAATCCTTCAATCGTCCAGTCAGAAAGCAAGCCAGAAGAACTGCGGACATTTTCGACAAAGATGGCAGTACCTCAGCCATCTCAGTAGAAATGTTTTGTATCAACACATAGTGGAAAATTTACTTTTAATTTCTTTGAGTTGGCTTAACAGCTAGCTAACTAGCTGCAGTTTCACAAAAAATCTTAAATAAAAATGATTAAATAACTTATTGACAAAAAAACCTATTGACAGAATGAGTCATAAAAGGATTTTTGAGACTTAATGAAATAGTGAGGCCATGATAAGAGATAGCTGCAAATGTTTCCGGGTTCATCTATGCAACGGCTGTTTCCTCTCTAACATAAGTTCTGTGGACAGGCCTAGTGGACACCCAAGTTTCTGGTGATATAACGCCCCCCCTTGGTACACAATGCTGATGTTTTTGGGTGAAGAGGAAGCTGGAAGGATATGTAGGTGTCAGTGTTGTGAGGAGGGTTAAAGGACAGGGTCAAAGACGATCCCATAGACAGAGCCGGCTCCTCAACGTTTGCATATTGCAAACATGAACGAGTAGATATCAGGGCTGGACGGGCTAGGAGGTAAACAAATGTTGAGGCTGGTATTTGAATATGATTTGCGAAGGCCAAGAGTTCCTTGTGTAAAAAGTATTTGGGCCACTGGAATATAGAAAACAGGCTGTTCAATCCAGGAGGAGCTGAGAGGGGGATGAGCAGGATAAAGGGGAAATGCTGCTGGATGAGGTCCGAGCTCAGAAAGTACGACACAGGCACTTATACACAAAGCTACAGTTGTTTTCTGTCAGATGCCTCTCTGCCTTTGATTAAAATGAAAAGATCAGGTGAACCATGTTAAAAAATTGTGCCTGTAAATAGTCAATAACTACAGGAAAGTAGTATAGTACAAAAATATTTGCTTTCCTAAAGTATTCAAATAATAGTACTCTGATTACAACTCATTTTAAGTGAAAAGACTCTGAGGTCACTCTAAACACACCAATATTTTCCAATATTTTTATATCTTGTGATGAATTACTCTGACAGTGATGTCTTTCAAAATATAATCATATTATAACATCAGGCAAACCATGAGATCGTATCAAGTGGCTGAGAATATGAGAACAAATTACTTAAATTAATTAATTTAATTTAAATATATATAAAAACATTAAGTGAAACTGAAAGTGAAGTGATTAAACAGTGCATATGTATGTCTGTGTATAAACTGACTCTCCAAAAATAGAAATACTTTATTAGAGTAGAGTTATGCAAAAATGTTACTTAATCAAATACAGTAACAAATTAAATTTACTTTGTTACTTTACAACTGGCAGTGGTTGAATGGTGATGATTTCGCCATTTATTGATACACCGACTTTTTTCTTTAACCTGATAACCTGGTCAGCTGTAACCTTATTGCTGTTAAAATAATTATTCAGAATAATTAAATCATTACATGATTATCCATGTCCTTGTTATATTATAAACAGTACCAAACTGATGTATTAGTGTGAGTGTGTTGGTTGAGGTTACAGGGTGATTTTTAACTTCTGTTCCCAGTTTTGTCACCATTTGATTCACACTGATTCCTCATCTGAATGAAGATTCAGATCCGAGTCAAATAGGAAATAAATGAATCATATGTTTAACACACAGACAAACACATATAAATTTAACCCCAGTGCTGTCCTCCACTGAACATGAATTTGGAGAATGTGGGTGTGACCTTATGAACTGCAGACATTTGTATTTCAGATTCCTTTGTTTCGGGGTTCTTTGGCCCTTGACTGCATGTACATGTCTTTAGTTTATCCTTACTGTAGCTTATGTAGGACTGGTTTTGTTCAGCTGACACAGTACAAATCTAGTGGTCATTGTCCCTGCTCCATGTCTGGTCTTGAAAAAAATAAATACAGACAGAGTTTGCCTGTCTGTCGAGGGCTTTTCTTTCCTGGATAAAGCAGAGCAAACAGAAGAACTGCAACAGGTAAATGCAACTGTGGACGTGGTTTTAGCCCTTTTACTCTCTATGGCTTCTCCTAAGGTCATATACAGCAATGACCATAACAATGTTACTTTTCCACTGTGTGGGATATAACACAAGAAGAGAATGCTTTGGCGGGTCATTTGTTGGTTCAAATTTCAACATTTTGAGACAAATTAGTTATATTTAGGACAGTTGGACTTTCAAAGGTCAAGTGCTTGTAACCCAACATTTACACTTACTCAGGTGGTACACACTTTCAACCAAGGTAACTTACAAAAGAGCAAAAAGTAAGGCGGACTCAGGACAAGTCAACATATTGGAAACATTAAAATCTTGTACGTCTACAGCAGCCTGTTTAAAGTTCAGCTTGCACTCACACCCATCCATTAAAAATGTGTTGTCTATTTAAGTTATTTAAAATTTATTACACACACACACATAGTTTGTGAAAAAGCTATTAGCTCTCACTATTTTGGTACAAGTTTGGACCTGCTTGGCTTTCAAACCTTTTAACCTTTTCATAATATTAATACCTTATAATCCTACCCAGGCTCCTCTGCACCACACATCAATCACGCCCCTGTATATGGGAAAATGGGTGAATGTGGGGCTGACGGGCTGGAGCGTGGAGGAGAGGTGGGGTTGTGTAAGAGTGAGGTGAATTGGAGGATGCTGCTTGGTGGTCTAATGGCTGAAAAGCTTCACCTCTTTGGGTATGTAAGCTCTGCAGGCTGCATCTGGCATGGCGGGGACAACAATGCGCAGCCTTGTCTGTCATCAGCAGGCAGAACAATAGAGGTTGCCAGGTGTGCGTGAGGCTGGTTTTGCATAGCCGTGCAGCCAGCGAGAGAGATGGCCTCGTCTCAGAGGCCTCCCGGCGGTTATCAGCAGCCAGCATTGTTGCCTGTGGTCTCCTGAACCCAGAGGAGATCTGTGTCCTCTGTGTGTTGGTATTTACAGGCGAGCTGAACAAGCAGAGAAAAGCCCAGCACTGTACAGGCCTGCAGTGCAGCCCATGGGATGTGAATTAGTGCCATGAAAAGATAAACCACAGAGCAAACATGGTGAAAGGTGGAATGATGGCACCATATAATGGCCAAACTGACTTTCAACGTGTGCTCATGAGAAAGAAACAGAGAGAATGGACAGAGCAATGAAAGGCACAAAGAAATTAAAGGAGCTAAATAGAGCATTGTGCAAAATGACCACGAGGCTTAATGAGCCAACTTACACTGTATCGGGGTCCATTTGTCTGTCGTGAGCGTTTCTCTGCCAACAAGTCTTTCACTGTGTGTTTTACTCTCACTCCCTGATACACTCGTTTGGATATGTCTGTTTAGGAAGGATAAAGAGTGAGGTTCAATAAACTACAAAGACCCTTCATTTCTTATTTTGTACAGGACTAAAAGCCTTTAAAATGTCATATTCAAGAAAACAGTTTTTCAAAAATACTGTGTTTAACACAAATAAAGAAAGACCTCTTGTGATTTGATTTATTAATTTAATCTGATATGTCTGTTAATTATCATTGTTCATACACCAAATCATCATTCCCTTTCCAGCCATTTCACACTTTAAAGCATGGAGGGATAACTAAGAAACTAAACTAGCAGGAATAGCATACAACAGTAACTTCAGTTATTATGTTACAATTTAATGCATGTATCATGCAATGTGTTTGTCATAAAATTATCATGTTGGAATCAAACTTTTTTCCAAAACAGAAATAAAAGCGCAAATGCAATACAATTTAAAAAAACTGTTAATGTACATGGAATGGCTGCCAAAGAAACAGAAAAGCTGTGATCCAAAATTTGCTAACTTTTCCCAGAGCTGTCTACATATATCAGGACCAGGATAAGGTTCCATGGTACCTGCCGCCTGCCAGATGTCTACATACAGCAAGTGAGTGGTCTACCGTTCCAGCCAGCACTAAAATAGCACAGGACTAATAGAATAGCTAACATTACTACATGTAATGACAGATTATCATGCACATAATTCCATTAAATTAAAATATATGGAATTCTATGCTCAGAACATTGTGCTTGTATTTTAGACATTTAAAAGTTTTTATTTGTTGCATGAAGAGCTGCTGTCTGAATAGGAATTACATTGGTTGGCATCACCAAGTCGTCTGGATCTTCATTCCTGTCCTAGCTTGGCCATGACTGAGAGATGAACAGAATTCTTTTCCAATACCACAAACTTATTTTTATTTGCATCATTTTACAGTTTTATGATCAGCTACATTATTTGTCAGTGCCTTCACTTGTAAATTGCATGTAAATGTTCTTTCGTTTTGGTCAATGCAAATTGGCCAGTTTAAACTGAGCAATTCAGCACATACGGCACAGATTTTTTAAATTCAAACTGTTGAGTGGGAATCGAATGCATACCAAGTGCAGTCTACTCCCCCGAATACACCCTTCAGCAAACAAACAACGCAGCTATGAGGCCTCATGCATTTAAATTTCAGACATTCATTCGGTGCTGTGTTATGCTGCATGTATATTTTGTCCTACCAGTTTCCATGACCTTGACGAATCAGGTGGTCTTGTGAGGAACAGTGGTTGTTAGTTTTCTATTCCAACTGAGAACATAAAACAATACAAAATCCAATATGATGGTGGCTCATGCTCCCTTTGTCGGAAAAAGCTCCCCCACTAAAGGACATTTACCATTTTAGCTGGAATGGGAGGGCTTCTTCTGAAGTGACCTGTACATTTGTTTAAATGCAAATACAAGGTTAGACGTTTTTGGAGTATTTGCATCATCTAGATTAGGGAATAATATGGACAGCCTTCTCCATAGCAGGAGCCTAGCATGAGCTCATGTTGACTTGTCCCTTCGTTAATGATCAGAAGAGTAATACTTCCTGCTGTTGCTGCTGATTGGACTACAGATCTAGTCGTCTGTCAGTTATTGGTTGATTGTGTTATGGTGCTATTTCTCTTTTGATACGAATATGATACATTTTTTAATCCGCATGGCCAGACAATGAGACACCATTGAAACTACAGCACTTCTGTCACTTTTGCTTTAATTAGAAGCCAAAGATGAACTGAAAGCACATGACTCTGGGGATCTGAATGTAGCAGGGTTCTGAATATATTTTGTTGAATTACAGGAATCAAAGGTCCTGTTCATATCTTGCATTGAGATTAGGTCTCAGTGATTTGATCACCCAAATTGAGCATAACTGCATAGGACAGAATACTGGTTGAAAAATCTGACATGGCATCTATGGATTTAGAGATAATCATTTATTCATGGCTTTCAGTTCTTGGCTATGGTGAAACCATAAGACCACAAAGTCACAGGTTCAAACCCCACTAACTACCACTGTGTCCCTGAGCATCTCCGGAGGGACAGTCCCTGTCACTACTGACTGTGAAATGCTCTGGATAATGGCGTCTGATAAATACCATAAACGTAATTCACTGTGAACTGAGTAATCAGTTCTTCAGTGCAGTTTTTAATTAACTCAATCAAGTTGGATGTGAATACATGGTCTGAGTTGAGACACAATGGTCATCATAGGTCACACACTGGCACATCCTGATCAACTGTGCACAGGGGCGTGTCTAAACTTTGTTTGTTGGTGGGGCCAGGCTGGGGCATAGAGTAGCGGTGAGTGGTGAACGAGGATGTGTGACGTGACGTGACGAATGTTTATCACCTCAAAAAAACCCGGCCAGACATCTGGTCACCCTAACTCTGCACAACTTACTGAGAACTTAGTCAACTAAATGTCAACTTGAACTTACATTACAACTGTTTACTCGCCCCAAGAGGCTTCAGATTCTGAAACACTAATTGAACAAACTGATTGACTGATTTGGGTTGGCCAAACAGGTTTCAAGGCTCTGTGGCCACGCCCCTGACTGTGCACCCTGTGCTCAAACAGAATCAAGGTACTAATTTGTTTAGGGTCAGACTGAAATACAACAATGGGCTATTAACAACAACAACAGACAAAACTTCAGTCACACTGAAGACAAGAAATGCACTGAAAATCCACCTAAACAATGTCATGTGTTGTCACTGTCCTCATTTTGTTCTTAAACGATAACCTAATGACAAATCTTTTGTCTAGTTTGACTCGGTCACCACTGATCCATTTACATTTACAGCATTTATCAGACGCCCTTATCCATAGCGACTTACAATCAGTAGTTACAGGGACAGTCTCTGCAATTTTAGGGTTAAGCCATTTTAGGGTTAAGTGTCTTGCTCGGGGACACAATAGTAGTAAGTGGGATATGTACCTGGGTCTTTTGGTTCATAGGCGAGTGTGTTACCCACTAGGCTACTACCACCCTGATCTCTATCACTCACATAACTATTTAGCTACACATAATGCATATGTAATGGTTAAGAATTGGCCACTGTAATGTACCATGCTTACGTGCTGCCTGTCTTCAGCCTACTCTGGAAACTACAGACTCTGCATCACCAGTCAATTACTTGGATGATTTGCATGAACATGGACCATGACAATGGACATACTGGATGGAATGACTCCTTCCCAAGGTTATGGCCCTGCGTGTTTTCCCATCGTGTTTTCCTTTTGAGGGGTGTCTAACAAAGAAGTGGTACTTTTATCAGTTTGGTACACAAAATGAATCACTGCTTTTGATTTCTGTGAACAAATAGCTTACTTTGGTGTGGAGCAGGACATACCTAGACATCTAAAGAGCCAGTGTAAAGTTTGGAAAAGTGTACTATTATGGTCGTTTACAGTATTTTAGTAAGTATGTAATGTTGCATTTGGACATATAACCAAATTACATATAAACAAAGCAAAACAATTAGAAAAGGATGTTTTCCTCACTCTTGATTCCATTAGCATTCCTTTTCATGTTACTGAATTAATGTTACCATTAAGTTCACATAGAGTGCAAACAGCGACCTCTATTGTCTGTTCATGCAGTACCAATCTGCAACAAGTTGGAAGGTTGGTTTATGATATTTGAATGTCCCGGGGAAATAACTTAATTCCCAGTAGTCATTATGCCTTCCAAAAAACTATGTTGTTCTTCTTAACAATGTTTGGAACACTCAAAAATTAAAGTGATCCAACGCTGATGTAATGTCCTTAAAACTAGTCAAAATGAGGCTCAGTTGTGTGTGTGGCCTTCACGTGCCTGTATGACCTCCCTACAACACCTGGGCATGCTCCTGATGTGGTCTGTGGTGGCTGGTGCGAGACATGATGTCCCAGATGTGCTCAACTGGATTGAGGTCTGGGGAACGGGTGGGTCGGTCCATAGTATCAATACCTTCATCTTGCAGGAACTGCTACCACTCTAGCCACATGAGGTCTAGCATTGTCTTAACCTATTTCCCATGCATTGGGATAATGTCACTACTATGAAAAATGTGACTTTTGCAGACGAAGTCCCTTCGTAAGCCTGATATGTCAAAGGTCGTCACACATAACCCACAGGTATCATTTTCTTAATGTCTGCATTTGAAATGATGTAGACAGACATAAGACTTACGTTCGAAAGAGCTTTATTACTTACAAAACAGGACCCACATCCAGACAATCTCAAAGAAAGCGGCAAAACCAGAGCGTTATCAATGTACAAGCCTGCATTCTCACAGTGGGGCAGGGAAGGAACGAACAGCACTGATGACTGCAACACTGGCTGGCTATAAATCAAGCTACATCAGAATAAGAGAATGACCCGTACAGCACCGACTTCAGACGCCTCGCTAACATTTGGTCCTGTGCGCTTTATTCTATTGTGCAATCATTAAGGCAATTTCATAATTCTCATTTCACTCTGAAGTCAGACATTCACACAAATTCACAGCTGCACAAATAAATACAAATAAATACACAAAAGTACAAATGGAATGAAAATGAACACAAAATACACTCATGTTCAAAAAGGGCTGTAGATTGTTTAAAAAAAACTGGAATCATCCGGAACCATTTGTTTCATTAAGACAGTCAGGGTGAAGAACACTGCTCCCAATATTCAGAGAAAAATCCGGTTATTATTGTAGTGGTGATAGATTTCTAAACTTGCCAACTGAAAAATACTACGGGCAGGAGCACAAACACAAACACCACCATTAAATACATTCAACTGATTGTACAACATCGAATATAAAGTGCAGTGGACCTCAATCACAAGTTTTTCACTGAGGACATTCAAACAGTAGTAAGCTTTGAAAATCAAATGGACTTGAACGTTGGAGAGAGGGGCGGGAAAGTACGGAGAAATCACACCTCAAATGTATTTCTTGATTCAGCAACAAATTTAACAAGATTTACAAACAGGATTTGCACTCGAACCTCCCTTCTCATTGGGTTGAAAGGATTTTGCTGTTAAGCTGTTCACTGAAATTCAGATCGTATTCTTGTATCCAGGGTTTATCCAGACAGGCTGTCTGTGTTGACATGTGATGGACACCGTTTGACATGAGCGAGCAGGGGAACTTTCATTTAAATTCAGCAGAGCCACAGTTACTACCACAACAAAACACTGGACAATGTGCGTTATATTTATGACTTTTGTCCCGATTCGTTTTATGAAACTTGTGTTTTCACAATTCCTTCCAAGAGACCACGATGATGTGCATAGGTAGCGCAATGTTGTCACCATTAAATCAAACCCTCGAACATCAGTTGATGTGATCTGTAGACATTTGATTGGCTACCTTTTGAAAAAACACATTTATGAATTGAGCGCAGTCAGGGAAGTTTCAAAAATCCACGGCGGTTTGTAAATGCAGGTTTAGCAGTTTGTGAAGAAATGTAACTGCACAGACATTTGTGCATCATGTATCTTTTTTTTTTTTTTCCTCGAGTCGAGAAATGCATTTGTGAATCTTGTTACATTTGTTGCTGAATCAAGAAATATATTTGTGAATGGCGTAATATTTTATTTGTGAATTTTGAAACCTGGGGATGGTGTAGGTCGGTGGTCAACTCAACATCAGCAGTGATTGAAGTTATGTGAGAATATATAAGTTTTAATGAGATATGTGTGTGTGTGTGTGTGTGTGTGTGTGTGTGTGTGTGTGTGTGTGATTATCTGTGTGTGTGTGTGATTATCTGTGTGTATGTGCGTGTGCCAGGTTTCTCTCATTGTTCTTCGACAAGCTCTGCAGCAGTGGCTTCTGAAACTCCGGCTCTCCTGCCTCTGGGACCAGAAACTCCAGCAGCATGTCCCACATACAGTACAGCAGGTACCTGGACACACACACACACACACTGTTCTCATGCTCTATTATGTAATATGTTTAAAAACATTTAAAAGGTTTTTGTTGTTACAGTTTTACATAAGAACATAGTCTGCCAGCAGTTCTACATGAGACCCACAGAAATAAATATTTTGCTGAATCGGTCACTGTCAGGGTGACTGTCAGGGGAGTCTTCCTCTGTGACATCATTTACCTGTTGATGTGAGGGTCCTGTAGCGACTCCAGCACTGTCTGCCAGGAAATTCTGTACTTCTCAGAGCCCAGGACATCAGACACCATGTCTGCAAAATAAAATCTCAGAGGAGTTCGGAACTGAAGAAGTGCAGGGACGGTTCTGAAAAAAAGCTAATCTGGCGGCGAGTAAGGGGTACCCGGCAAGAGTTTCATGAGGCAGTGTAAGGACTGCTCTTTGGTGTCTTTCTTCTGCTGCTCGCTGCGTTGTGGGCGAGGGTGTGTGGGAAGGTGGCCACTGGGCCACACAGCCTCCTGCAGCACACGCAAGTAGACCACCCAGTACTGGGTACACATCAAGTTAGCCACAGCCACATCCAGCCACCTGCACACATAGTTTAAGGGCATCCAATCGGCATCAATTCTAATTCCATGACTGGTTACAGTGCCCTTTGAGACACTGAGGGAGTGAGTGGGGTTGCAACCTGTGACTTTGTGATCATCTATGCTACTACCACCCTACTACACAAAGCACAATAACTATTTGTGACAATTGTTTAGTGTACGTG
Source organism: Denticeps clupeoides (assembly GCF_900700375.1). Classification (NCBI taxonomy): domain Eukaryota; kingdom Metazoa; phylum Chordata; class Actinopteri; order Clupeiformes; family Denticipitidae; genus Denticeps; species Denticeps clupeoides. The sequence goes on from NC_041708.1 coordinate 19,910,268, forward strand.
AGTTCCAGTGGATTGCTGTGTTCGTTAAAGCAAGTGTGTAACTTGAAAAGCTTAATTGATTCTTAGAAACCCCCTTTTCAATGATCTGAGCACAGTTGAAAACGTGATTAAAGATGCAATAAAAGTGGCAAAATTCACACTAATAGTCTCTAGTGCTACATCAGCAGATGTGGGTCTGGCTACATCATTACTTCAGACTTTGTAAACGATTATTTACTTGTTACAGTTTTTCTCTATTTCAAACAAGAAAATGTCCAAATGACCCTAAACTTTTGAACGGTAGTGTATATGTATCTACAGTACTGTAGGTTTACAAAGGTTTAAGATAGTAGTGAAATTACCCAATGTTAACGCTGACATTTCTAAGTTCAATGATAATGAAAAAATGAAATAAATTGTTTAGTTAAATCAATATATGATGAATGTTTGACTGAGTATTTTGTTATGGTCACAAAAATGCTAACCATGGACATTCAGTCAATCATGTATGTGTGCTTTTGTCAATCAGCACCTGTCTATCAGAGTCCCAAACAGCAGTCGGACTGTTCTCTGGATGTTCTCCATACAGAGGAAGCTCCACTGTTCCCTCATCAGTAAATACAGAACATCTAGAGCCACATCAGCGAGTGGACTGACCCCTAAACACAATCACAAACAACATCAGGTCATCAATACTATCAACATCACAACGTCAGTCAGAGCTTTCAACACAGTGATGGGGGTAATGAGAACAGAAGCATTACTGTACCACCTTGCGTACAACCACCCAAAACGGATAATCAAACTCTGTATGATCCTGTACGCTATATAGACTAGAGCTGTTCGTACTCAATTCCTATCGTTTTTGTCAGGCTCTGGTCAGCTTGAGGTCCGTCAGCATGAACTTCTGGTCTTACAGTTTCTATCATTTTCACTGCTTGTAAATTTGTTTTGGTGATTTGTAAAAGTGTTTCGCATGTTGTACATTTGATTCATTAAACATTTTCAGGTGATGCGATGCCTGAATTCTGTCGGGTTCGGGTTGGGTCAGGTCTAACTTTTTAGGGACAATTACAGCTCCAATATAGACTCTATATAGCCTGCAGTGTAAAACAAGGAGAATAAGAACAAAACCCCACAACAGCTGTTTATTTCTTTGGAAAATAAAAGGTTGTAATTAACATTTTTATTCTTTTAAATTGTGTATTTGTGGAGGAATTGGGGTTGGGAGTGGTCCTGGCATGTCTTGGACACAGGCAGGGGTAGCATCAGGAAAAAAAGGTTGGGAACCACTGCAAATGCTACTCCTGAACTATACAACAGTACTTACCAGGATTCTGAAAGATGTCCTCCTCCTTTTCCTGCAGGGTGAGCTCTGTGTCTTTCCCCCCAAGAGGCTCAAACAAGGCGCTCTTAACCACAATCCTCTCTTGTTCTGCTATAAAGTCTTCAAGCTGATCTAGACTGGGCCTGTTAAACACCTATAAGTGACAAAGATAGAAGGACAATCCATATTTAAACCTCACATTGACATTCAGAGTACAACAATAATCATCACTAAGGAGACTTACTGTTCTTTCCTTGTCAACACAGTACAGGACTTTGGGCCTGATGTCCGCCACACTGAGCACCGGGGTGATTTTACTAGAGAACCTGAGTCTAGACCTTAATTCGCAAAAAAATAATCAGAATTGGCACAATTTACTAGGACACAATATCAATCAGACTGTTTAAATGAAACTTGTTTCAGGACTCACTTTGTTTTTTTGTCTGAAGTAGATTTCCCATCATACTCTGTCTCCACTTCTTCAGTGGGGCTGGTCGGCTCTGAACGTGGGAAGGCGGTTTTGAGAGTGTCCACTATAGCATTCACCACTATCTGTAATGATAAAACCACACAACTCTACAAAACAGCAGATTCCAGTTATGACTAGCAAAACACACATTGCCTACTGCAAACTAGAAACCACCATGACAATCAGTCAGTCCGGAAATAAATAAATAATATTGAATAATATCCCCCTCCTGGGATTTTCATGTCGTTGGCCAGGGGGGGTCTACATAGACCTAGTAAAATATCGAGTGAAAGAAGGGACTGCCTTTATTTATGGAAATGTTCTCAGTATTCAGCAATCTCCACAGCATTTTCCTTTATATGCCAAAAAACAGTGCTTTTATCTTTAAATTATTATTATACATGTTCCGTGACCACATTCTGTACCTTGTCTATACGGGAACCAATAAAAGGCTTCTTCACGAAGGCAATTCTTGCATCGGTGTTGAGAGCAAGGAACTCCTGCATTTCCTCACTGTTTGCAGTTTCAGGAATTGCGCACAGTTGCTACAAACCAGAATGAACAGGTGGAATATTAAAAACAACAAACACACAAATGTTCATATCTTGTACATAAGAATCGAACAAACCTTGAGAAATGTTTCCAAAAGACCTTTCCTGGCCTCTACCTTGTCACTGTCCATGTTCCCAAATGGAAGATCAGGAAATATTTTCTTTGGTCCCTTAACATCTTTGAAAAATAAAAACACTTTTAAAATCTCAACAGGGATAAAACCAAGGAACAACATTTTCCTCCTTATTCAAATGTAGGTCAAGCACACTTATCCCAAGGAGCCACACATCAGAGGAAATTAATGTTCAGTATTTTACTTGTATTTAGGAATCAATAAATTAAAACTTCAGTGCCATTACTGATACTGGGGATTCGTGAATTTCCTGCAGCCATATGGGCTGAAAGTATTGGATTTAGATTAAAATGAGCTGTTACTTGAGAGTGCTGTTGGTGAAGAAGCTAACATACTTTTAAGGATCTTGCGCAGTTCAGGCTTCTCCTCCAGACGTGTCTGCAGGTTGAGGAATTCGCTGTAGCGGCGGTTGACCATGTGATAGGCCACTGACTGCAACGATCCTGGGTTGTCAGTATCCATTGCTGTTTCATACTAAAACCGGTACAGGAAAACAGACACACAAATACACACAATCCCTTAACTCTCCATATCGCAAGGCACCCAAATTGTCATGTCAAACAGGCACAAAGCCCACTTGACCACTCACTTTGATGGTGTAGAGGGTGTAGGGATGGGACCCTGTCCCGCGGTGTTCCTTGGCTGTGATGGTCCCAGTGATGCGCAAGTTCTGGATGATGACAGGACCTTCTGGACTACTGAGGTGCTCAAAATTAAAAGCAGTCAAGGGTATCGCTGCCATTGTGGGAGAGGGCTGCTCACCACATGCCAGGTCCCTGGAATGGTCAGTCACACCCGCATCCAGGTTGGGGAGGGTGCACCCCTCAGAGATCCTCAGCATGTCGGACCCACTGTCAGTAGAGTCTTGGCCTTCCGAAACCAGCACCGTCGGGCCAACGTTCTCCACGGAATCCGGAGGAACCTGAAGATCCTGGTCGACATCAGGGGCTTCACCCACAGAAGCAGGAAACTGCTTCCCTTGGCCTCCCAGGGATTCTTCTGGACCGTTTAGAAGGAGGGACTCCATGGAGCTCTTCTTAAAGTCTGCAAGTGGAGAGTCCAAGTCAGAATCGTTCTCCTGGTAGAAAGGGTTGGATTTACGGAGTCTGAGGAAGTCCACTGGGCTCAAGCCAGAACTGGGCTCAGCAAATGGTTTCAGATGGCGTGACTCTTCCTCCTCATCTTCATCCTCCTCTGTGTTATTGTGAGTATAGAGCTCAGCTGAGTCTATGACATCATAAGCAGCCAGTTCAGGAATCAGGGATTCAGCTAAACTGGGCTGTTCAGGCTTCATTGGTAGCGTCAAAGAGGATGGCACCTCCACGTCTCTCTGAGGAACCTGAACCAGCATCAAGTCTGATGGTGGAGCCTGGGCTTGCGGGGGATCCACTGGTTCTGATACAATCTCCATGGACTTTGTAAACACGTCAACAATGAACATGTTGAGCCAGTCAGGATCAGACAGCTTGGAGATGAGCGGAAGGAGGATGTTGCAGGTGATTAGCTCTCCCACCACAAACCTCCCTGTCCGTGTCTCCAAGTGGGGAGGAGGAACCAGCACATGAAGGAGGAGGTCAATGATTGCCCGGGCGTAGTTCACCTCGGTGGCAGAGCTCTTCAGGGCAGGGTGTGGGGTGCTCACTGTGCTGTAGAGTTTCCAGAGTGCATCGCTGGAGTAATCAGAGTGCTCAGCCATCAGTTTCCTGGCTCTCATGTAGCTTTGAAGATGGCAGCCACACAGCTCCAGTACTCTTTCAGTCAGAGCCTTTCTGTCCATCTGCAGTGCTCGGAGCTTCAGCTCTTCAGCCATGGAAATCATGGCCTTCTGCACCTCCATCTCAAACTCCTTTTCTGAGGACACTGTGCAGTACCAGGAGGACACAAAATCACGGACGATCTTCCGAACCGTACTCCGGATCTCATGATCCAGCAACAAGTCGCTTTCCCCTGAAGGAGGGATCCTCTCCAAAGTGACAAAGCGCTCCAGGTGAACAGTGCAGTTGGACTCAAGCACCAGCTGACATCCCAGCCATCCTCCAAACACCACTAGGAGACTGGTGAAGAGACAGAGCAGCCAGATGTTCACCAGCAGGTGGAAGAGGAACACCCAGGCCAACAGCAGCCCACAGCCCAGCAGCTTCCTCTGCTGCCCTAGGACCCCTGACAACCCCCCAGCTGCAGGCTCTGCCATGTCTGAAGCTGGAGAGATAAAAAAAAAAATAATAATCCCCTAATATGTCAGACACACACTGATCAGCCACAACATTACGACAAATGTAGTAAAGATTATTGATTATAATATTGCAGCGGTATATGACAGTAGTGGTCAAAACAACCAAAATTAATCCAAAGAATCAAAAACTGAGAACATATGATAGGGTTGTGGAGTGATGCATAAGAGCTAGCTATGCGTTGTCCGAGTTGCCCTCTTTCAGCATGATAACGCACACAATCACACTGCAAAAATGGCTCAGGAATGGTTTGAAGAACACAAAAAAATGATCTAATTCGACATCTTTCTCTTGGAGAATGACAACTAATCATCTGACAACTAATGTGACTTATAGGGCCTGCTACTGATGACATGTTACCAGACACCACAGCAAACCTAGAGATCTAGTAGAGTGCACGCACGCACGCACGCACGCGCAAACATACATACATACATACATACATACATACAAAATGTTTATGGATCTCAAAATTAGGTCATAATTAATGAAAATCGGCGACTGTGGTGACAGGAGTAATCCTGTCGAGTTAAATATTTAATTTAAAGAAACATTACAATAACCATTACTGCTCTGGTGCTCTAGAAAGATAGATGACATGCAGGGAATGTCGGAATAAACAGTCTGCTTCGTCCTGTATAGCAATACAGCTAATCAGCCAACCACACAACCAAGATGGACAGATGTCCGGTCAGCACCTGCCCGCCCGTCTGAATGAAGGGGAAAGATCTCAGATCCGCCAGCTGCTCCGCGACATGACGACTCTCATCATCTGTCGATAAAAATAAGCAGTCGAATCGTCTCCAGGCTGCTTACTTTCGCTTCTTCTTCTTCTTCTTCTACGGCTGCACCAACGTGCGCAGCGCTTGTGCGCCACCTGCAGTGTGGAGTATAAAGTGCTATATTTAACAAGAGCCACGCAGTCCGAGTGCGATTGTCATTGTGATACACAGCAAGCACAGCACACGGTGCACGTAAAGAAATGTGTCCTCTGCTATTAACCCATCATATTCAGTGGGCAGCCATGACAGGCGCCCGGTGAGCAGTGTGTGGGGACGGCGCTTTGCTCAGTGGCACCTTGGCGGTTTTGTATTCGAACTGGCAACCTTCAGATTATGGGTCCGTTTCCTTAATGTTCTACCTGAATACAGATATTAAAACAAAATTTTCCTTTGTTGGTTTCTGGTTGGTGAGTAGCTGTGCTTGTACTGTCCACTTGTAAATTTCCCACTTGTGGGACTAATATCGCTTATCTTATCTTTTCTTACCTCCCCACAGCCACCCAACTAACCCAGGAACTTATATAGCGTGTCTTCTGGTGGCCAAGGACATCTTGGACCCTGCTCTCCTCCAGGAGTTCCATGACCCTTCTGCTCCTGGTCCATCCGGTGCAGGTCCTAGAGGGGGATGTCCTGTCACAGCTGTCATCAACCCGCCAGGCCACCAGCGAACGACAAGGCACCCCGTGGCCCCAACAAGCCAGAAGAATAACACAAAGAATACAGGGAACAGCATAAAATGGCGGCACGTAAACACTAACACTGCAGACTCATTTGTTGATTCCCAATTGACCCTGCATCACATTGACTGTCTTGTTCCTGAATATTCTTTTGGATTACCCTTGCCTGCCTTTTGTTTTTGACGCCGATGCTACCAACACCTCCTTCAGCCCACGACTGAGATTTCTGCGCTTCCCATGACACTGCCACCAACCCGAACCACACATTGTCACAACATGTTGGACAAATGTCACACTAGTTAAGCACAGATGAAAATGTGGCAGTATGGGGTGTCTAGGTCGAATATTCTAAAGGTCAATCAATACCCAGATAGACACTTAAAAATAAAAGCCATAAAAGCCCCAGCATAGCACAGAGAACGTGACATGCATCCAATGGCTTGCACTCCCACATGACTAACGGTTTTGTAGCTTGGCAGGAGAGGACTCCACGGAGGACTCTTCCTGTAAATTTTTTGGAACCGCTTTGTTTATTTGTTTTATCTTTGTAGAAAGGCGGACTGAATGCACGTAGGAAACCCTGAGGTGATTTATTTGTCTGTGTCAGGATTGACTGCAGCTGGGCTTATCACGTGTGGCCAATCCTGACGCCGCATAAAAGCCGGAGATTTTGCCCCTTCGGCAGCGCTGACATTTTTGTGAACTTTTGTGACTGTGTGTACTTTGAGTTCTGGCAATCATGATGAGCCATGGTGAGCGGCGCCGCATGATGACGTCACCCCCTGCCGGAAGCGGCAAAGTCAGCGGGTGAGTGGGCGGAGCGAAGAAGATGGCGTCGGCAGCAGCGAGGAAGTGGCGTGGGCAGCGAGCTCAGAGGATGCGACCCCCAACTCTGAGCTCTGCTGGCAAGGCTCCCCGTGGACTGGGACGACAACGACGATGGCGACGACGAGAGCACGGGAGACGTGAGTTGTGCTCCGCCCATCGTGCCCGTCCATGATCGTCGCGAGGTCCGTGGGGACCCGCGTCACTTCCAGGGGTGTGACAGATGACAACGGTGGCGTTCCTCCAGCAAGGAGGTGGGCAGGCTCCAGCCCGAATGGCCCGAGTACTGCCCATGGGAGCTGATCATGCCCTGGGTCCAGGATGTCCGCAGGGTGGACGACCCTCGGAGTCACCGGTGGGAGGACATGGATGACGCCATCGCTTGCGTCCGAGATCATCGCGACATCCGTGATGACCCACGTGACTTCCGGGTGTATGAGGAAAACGAGGGAGACACGGATAACGACCAGGATGACGCTGGTTGGGTGGTCGGTGTGGGACAGCCCAATGGTCCCGGGACCCTTCAGTGGGGCAGCAGACGTGGATGAGATCACCACCATCCTCGTGTGTCTGTCTGGGTCAGCATGGGGCAGGAGCGCAGCCCTCTGGCAGCAGGGAGAGATCGAATTCAGGGATCGAACTCTGTCCCTCCGCCACATCCAGCGCCAGTCAGGGTCCGGTTCCGGGGCCACTACGTCAGACCACGCCGGGGAGCCAACCCGAGGGACCGGGGCCGCCACGCCTGACCATGGCGGGGAGCCAGCCCGAGGGATCAGTTTTTCCACCGTCTGCCCCGCCACCTCCACTGATGGTACTGCTGGGGCTCCGAGGATGTAGCCCTTGGAGGGGGGGGCTCTGTCAGGCTTGACTGCAGCTGGGCTCATCACCTGTGGACAATCCTGACGGCGCATAAAAGCCGTCAGGATTGTGAACTTTTGTGACTGTGTGTACTTTGAGTTCTGGCAATCGCCACATGCCTGCGGGTTCGTTTATGTTCTTTCTTTAAGTTAAATTGTTTTCGGCCACCGAGCCATGTTTATTTCTGTTTATTTATTATTATTAATAAAACCCCCTTCCCAGCATGTCCTGCTCTGCGCTTCCTTCCCCTGTCAGCACATCGGCGTGACAGTCCATGTGCATTCTGTGATGTTTGACGCATACCTTTAACTTAACTGGGCTGTAAACTTAATTTGTTCTCAATTACTAATCTACACTACAACAAGTTAGGGATATGAAGTGAAGTGATTGTCACGTGATACACAGCAGCACAGCATTTAACCCATCACCCTGAGTGAGCAGTGGGCAGCCATGACAGGCGCCAGGGGAGCAGTGTGTGGGGACGATGCTTTGCTCAGTGGCACCTCAGTGGCACCTTGGCGGATCGGGATTTGAACTGGCAACCTTCTGATTACGGGGCTGATTCCTTAACCGCTAGGCCACCACTGCCCCTATTGTTATTTACATGAGTGCTTTTCCTATTTTTCCAATTTTAATTAAATAAGTAAAAGTTCCCTTTGAAATGACTAATAATGTATTAGAAGAAACACAATTTTCATTACCCCCAAAATTTTGACAATAACAGGGATAGCCTCAAATAACAAAAATTGACTATGTCAGTAGCGGGTGTTTCCACCATTTTCCGCAATGACAGCTTGACAGCAACGTCTCATGTTCCTTCCACAAGTGCTACACCCAGTTCTGCCAGGTCCCATGGGGGTGGGGTACGACCATTCAGTCTCTGGTCCCATTTGTGCTCTATGGGGTTCAGGTCAGGGAGCATTGATTGCCATTCCATATGAGGCACTCCAACTTTCTATTGAGCTTTATCACCCATGAACAGAACGTTGGGGGTGTTCTGGCGGAATTGGTGGATGTCTTTGAGGTAAGAACGTGCAGTAACTCAGCCACGTACAATATGCCGTTACCATAACAATAATCTGTTTTGCGGTGACTGGTGATGCCTGCCCGGACTGTTGCACTTCCTCCACCAAAGCAAACCCTGGGGACCATGTTGACCTCAACGTATCACTCACCTTGCCTCTCCAGCAATGCTGGCAGCAATCATTTCTTTGCACGGTGACCCGGCGCTAGACCACTGCTGCATTGTCCAGGTCACATGGTCTTGTGCCCACTGCAAACGTTCACGGTGGTGTCTTGGTGTCAGTGGAGTCACCTGCAACAGTTGTCTGGCATTCAAGTCGAAGCGGTGGAGTCGGTTCTGAACCCTAGTACCCCTCATATCTCGTAACCAGGCCTGCAGCTGTGTGGCAGTTGCATAACATTGTCTGAGTGCATAGGTCCTAAGGTGCTAATCATCAGTGCACCATCAGTCTCTCGTGGGGCTCCACTCCTGGGTCTGTCAAGAACTCTGCGAGTAGTTCTGTGTCTTGATGCAAGTCTGCTGATGACACTTTGAGACAAACCAAGTTCACGAGCAGCATCTGACTGCCTGCCACTGACCCAAAGGTGCGCCATGGCCAGGTGATGTGTTCATGTGTTCATGTGTTCATGTCAGTTTTAATGACTTACTGACAATACCAACTTTTTATACCAACAGAATGTTGAAATTGATGCCACATTGAGAAAGTTGTCTCTTGGTATTGTCCCCAATATAAGGCACATCTGTACACAATGAAAACATTACATGGAAAACACAAAATGAGGTGTGTCTATCACCCCAATACAATTGCCTCCCTATCCCTAAAATGTCTGAAGTGAAACATACACCGTATGTATGACATCCACTAAGTCTCTCACAATGTTCCTAATTTATTGTGAGTAGTGTATATCGCCTGCAGCGTACAGGTTTACTGGGCCGGACTGGTAGGCAGCTTAAGCTTGAATTTTATTCTAAATAGGTGCACAGCTATGCCCCTGTCCCGTCGGTTTGCTTGGTCGGACCAGCTGCTGCTTAGCCTGAGAAGCTACTTTGTTGCTCTCTGCTGCTTTGACTGTTTGAAAAACTACTGGTTCTTTAACTAGTACTCTGACAGCTGGTGTGTATTGGGGACTTGGTGGCTCAGTACAGGGAGCAAGATCCTGGCTGGCGGTGTTTGCAGCGTGTGACCAGCTTCATCAGAGTCACCAGCCCCGCAGCCACCCAGCTTATTATTATCTATAGGTTTGTTTTCTTCTTTTTTATTTCATTCAATGAAAGGTGCAACAGTTTGAAGCCATTTGCCATTACATATATGTATGTATGTATGTATGTATTACCTTCGCTAAGCTTTCAGGTTTCATGAGTTCCACTTGTTGTGCCAGTTTGATTGGTGTGCATTGGTTTGATTTATTGTTTTGGTTTTATAAACTTTTCCAAAATTAATTTGTATTTGTGTTTGTGGTATATTTAATAAAATCATTATTTTTAGTCAAACCCTTGTCTCTCAAGTATATTGACTTGTAAGATGGTGCGTTGCAGGACCATGCTTTTGTTTTGTGTAGCGGCCGTCTGCAAGAAGAAATGTGACATTCCTGTGCCAATTGTTGTGCATGAAGATTCAACACCTCTGTTTTACATGCCTTTTGTCGGACTGCCTTTTTTCGACCTCCCCCAAGCCAAACGTGTGAGGTGTTGGCCGTCAGGACTGCCTACCCTCTTTGTCCTGCCTAGACGGGAGGCCCCCGAGTCAAACGTGTGAGGTGTCGGCCGTCAGGACCGGCCACTCTCTTTGTCTTCCCCAGATGGGAGGCACCGGGGGCGTGACATCAGAAACAACAGGATCTGATTGGTCTGTGACAACGTCCTGTAGGCCAGTGACAACTTCCTGCAGGCCAGGGGTATAAAGGTCTGTTCACATGTGGGGAAGGGGCTTTTTCTTTCCCAGCTGTCTTTCCATCGAAACCGGATCTTCTGGTTTTCGAGTCTGCTCTATCATCTCATTTTTTTCTCATGGCTCTGCCTCTTTCTCTCTCCCTTTACTCTTTCTTCTCATTTTTGTTTTCTCTGTAACCTTGGTACCTTTTTACATACAATATTCACATGTAATTGCAATAAAAATTTACCGGTGTTAATAAAAGAGAGGCGGGCACTCCCTCCGGGCACTCTGCCTGGAATGGAGGCGGGCCATGACTCAAGGGCAGCAACTCTTTTATAGCTTCATGCATTATCTGAAGTCATTTTTAGTAAAGACATTTTAGCTTTCACTAGTTGTACTAGTAAAGTGATTGTCATTGTGAAACAATGCAGAACAGGACATGGTGACACAATGAAATGTGTCCTTTGCATTTAACCCATCACCTTTGGTGAGCAGTGGGCAGCCATGACAGGCGCCCGGGGAGCACCTTGGCAGATTGGGATTTGAACCAGCAACCATCGGATAACAAGGCTACTTCCTTAACCAAGCCACCACTGCTATTTTTAGACATTTGTAATAAAGACATTTGTAACATGTCACTAGTGAACCAAAAAGCCTTTTGACAGTACTAGTTCAGTCCAAATGACCACTAGTGCTTCAAAATGATGACAAGTTTGGAATTTGGCACTACTAGTGCAACACACAGCCTCACTAGTGCAACCTTTGTACGTACTAGTTGTACAAAAGTATTACTAGTGGCTAGAAAAACCGGAGAGTTTTTGTTTGCACTTGTGCAGCAAAATGGCCAACTAGTGTCACCAATTGTCCAACTAGTGCTGCCAGAAATAGTAATTGAATAATAATTAGAATTTAGATCCTAGAAGTCTTTTGTATATACAAAACAGACTGGTTGTGCTGCTGAGAATTATGATTGTAACACAATATTTACACCAAATTAGCTGAGGCAAGGCCAAAATACTTGTAGCTTGGGCTCCTGAAGCATTTAGAGGACTGCCACTGGGTGGCAGAGCGATCAAAGCTAATGAGCTTCCTACTGACCAAATCCTTGCCAGGTTTTCCTTTCCAAAGGTTTAATTCTGTAGTGTGTACACCATCACCCATCGTGGTAAGTGAAAGCCTATACTTGTCTGATGGGTTGAACTCTAACTGAATATTAGAAAATAAGAATAGAATGTGTAAGTTTCAGAATTATTGTTATTGGTCAAGAATGGTCAAGACACATACAAGGACTTTGTCTCGCAAGCAATACAATACAATATACAGTACAAATAGCAATATAAAACAAACAGCACAAAAAGATATACAAATATAATAGAAAATATACCATTTAAATGAAAGGGTGAGGTAGAAACATTATTACACATGAAAAAGAAAGTTGGAAGTGAAAAAATGAATTAAATGTCATTAAGTGCCATGATGGCAACAGGGTAGAAGCTGTTTGTCCTTGTTTTAAAGCTCCTGTATCTTTTGCCTGATGGCAGCAGTTGGAACAGGTCATGATCATGATGTGAGGGGTTCTTTATGATGTTTTGGGCAGCGAGAGCTGTGCAGTTCATCCAGAGAGGGTAGAGAACAGCCAGTGATGTCCTCTGCGCTGTTGTGCAGCTAGAAAACCCACACACACCGGCAGTAGCACAGGATGCTGTCAATACAACAACGGTAGAGGGACACCAGCAGTTTTTGAGAGACATCAGGAAATAAAGTCTCTGCTGAGCCTTCTTCACCAGCTCTGCTGAGTTCCTCCGTGATGTGAACGCCCAGGAAAAGGAAGTCCGACACTCTCTCCATACATTCCCTACTGATGTAAAGTGGTTTGAGGTCAGTTTCCTTTACCTGAAATCCACAACAATCTCCTTGTTCTTTGCTGTGTTCAGGAGCAGGTCTGTGCACCAAAATACAAGCTCTCCGTTGCAAGACAGCTATCAGAAATAATAATTTAATAATAATTTGAATTAGATTCTATAAATCCTTGTCATGGCCAACGCGCCTCCAGCCCGCTAGAGGGCGCCTCACCAGCCTGGGAGACGACGACCCGGAAGAGGAAATGGAAGCGGGCGGTGGCAAGTATAAAAGTGAGGTAACCCCAAGGTGACACGCCCGCTCTTTGTATGAGTTGTATGAGTTTACTCGCCAGAGACGCTAGCTCTCTCACCCCCAACCCAAGATAATTGTACCTTCCTGAAATACGACCTTCGCCTGCCCACGACTTTGAGAATTGCCTGACCCCCTGGAAACCACGAAAGGAACCCCGACCGGAACTTCCTGGCTACAACCTCTACCTGCCCCTGACCTTGAACCTACCTGACCCATCGGTTAAGACGGGATTCCATGCTCCCCTACCTTCCTGCCAGCCAAGACCTACTCCCATCCAGTCCAAGATCCCGGACCATCCTGAAACCCGCCGTTTTCCGGTTCTCCTCTGCCCCGGTCCTTCCCAAAGATCCCGAACTGACTCCCCGCTGCGTTGCAGCACGTCCATTGCTTCCTCATTCCTCGCCGGCCAGGCGCCTCCGGTCCTCCTGCCCCGCTTGCCCAGTGTCCTCTACCGGTACGACGGCTTATCCCCACGCCCAAAGTATGTCTGCAAGTACATCATCGAATTCCCCCTGTGACAATCCTATAATCTTGGATTCCATAATTATGTTTTCATAAACAAAGTTAATAAAGTAAATATCCTGTTGTAATGATTGACAGCTCTGACACACCCTACATTCTCAGTATGTACAATTTAAACTCCCTCCTGTCCATAGATCCATCTCCTCTGTCTCCTTTGTACACAGGTTATGTCGGTGGGCATCACTGTAGGCATCTCAGGACCACACCTATTGCCAGTAGAAACCTAAGCATCAAGCATTGTAATGGTTGTACTATATGGTTTGCATACTTTAATGTCATCAGTGTAAGCCCTGACAATTAAACAAAGCACAGCAGCAGGCACCCAGAAGCACACGGGGGGACCTAGTGAATGACCTGCAGAGAGCTGGGACCAGAGTAACAAAGGCTACCATCAGTAACACACTACGCCGCCAGGGACTCAAATCCTGCAGTGCCAGACGTGTTCCCCTGCTTAAGCCAGTACATGTCTGGGCCCGTCTGAAGTTTGCTAGAGAGCATCTGGATGATCCAGAAGAGGATTGGGAGAATGTCATGGTCCGATGAAACCAAAATAGAAATTCAACAACAAAAAAAAGTCAAATATTTGCAATTACGCAATTTCAATCAATCTAGAGGTCAAAGGTCAAAGCCTGGTTGAACCTCCATTTTCTACTTTGGAAAACATTACACTTAAATGCTTGAAAGGTAAAGGTCAAATATCTTCATTATATAAACAGTTTATGGCCAAATCTAAAGAATCATTTAATGATAGACTTCAAGCATGGCAAATATACAGACAAGTATCTTATAGCTAACTAATAATAATAATAAATAAAAATAAAATAATAATATCAAAAAAAAAAAATATATATATATATATATTAAGAGGTGGTCATAGATTAATTTTCTTAATCTAGATTAATCTCACTGTAATCTTGGAATTAATCTAGATTAATCTATCGTAATATACATTCATCTAGATTAATCTAGATTAAAATGGCTCAGTTGAATTCTGCCGAAGGCATTCACAATATGTGTGCTACCCAAATAATGACTAAAAGTAAGTCTTTGAGAACGGGTTTCTCAAGCCAGGTGGCGCATTAGACCAGGGGCTCATCTCCTGTTTCCAAAATGCATCACAAACTGCATGAGAAAGCTGTTCTACTATGATAATTGGTGATGAAAATAAATTATGTTCAATAAGATGTACTTGTGTTTACCAACTGTTTATTCAGTTAAATAGCTGCATCCATGTTACCACGTCACGTTTGATGTGGTAATTTCACAGTTGGAAGACTCGTTCTCGCCCCCTACAGTGCAATTCGGCTAGGTATACATCCGCGCTAAGATATCAAGGTGAAAGTCATCATAGTGTAGCGGTTCTTCTTCTGCGTTGTGGAACTTTTTGATTTCGTTTCTTGAACCACAAATGATGAGCTGACACCCAAGAGATTTTCTGTGCAAAGTGTATTCTGTACAAAAAGCAACAACATCGCATTACACACCGCGTCTTTCTGCACCTCTCTCTACAATATACAGTATTAAAAGAACATTAAAAAATATTCACAGAATAACACACATGCAAAATATTCCTAATATGTACATAAATTAAAATGAAAGAAATAACTTTTTGCACGCACCTCACAACTCACACCATGTGTCCAAGAGACCTGAACCGGGTCTCAAAAACAAAATAAAAGTCTTTAGAAAACAAGAAAATAAAAGACACAAGAAAGAAGAAATATACTTATAAATCTAGTGTAACCATTTAACTCCGGCACAATAGCTTGCGTAGTATAGACCCAGCTCCCAACCCAACTTTGCGAATAGATTAACGGCGATATTTTTTTTATCGCCCGATAAGAGTCTCACGTTAACGCAGCACGTTAATGCCGATAATGGCCCACCACTAATATATATATATATATATATTATATATATAATATCTTTGATCTTGTGTTCATTTAAGTACTATTATTATTATTATTAGTTAGCTTGTTTGTTTTTTTGTTAGGTGGTTGTAAAAGAAAAATTAAATGCTGTACCAATCTATATGACAATGTTTGACAATAAATAAAAAAAAAAAAAAAAAGCATATTCATCAAATACTGACCCTAAGCAGGTAATACCACATAGTAACCTGTATGGCATTACTTTACTGGGTGTGGTTTTTGGGTGTGGTTCAAGCTGTGGATGCTGTGAAACATACAGCATAACATACATAGAACGTACAGAGAACCGTGGAAGCAGATCAGTCTGCAGGCATTATTACGCCCCCTCTTACTTGTACGTGGTCCTTCACACTGCACCAGAAAGAGTGAAAATGGATTTAAACTCCATACTTGCATCTAAATTGTCACATTTCCCCTCAGTGATATGGTCTGATTGATTATTGTCATTTAAGTGCCTGTATGCTTTGATTACTTCAGTCTGTTTTATTATGGGGGGACATTTAATGGTATAAAAAAGGCCATATGATATCAGTCATTTAACAATTTCAGATTTCTTTCATATGACCTGATTCTTAATATATTACTGCATGTTTCTCTAAACTAAGGCAGCCCAAAAACCCATTTGACATCAAACTGCACTTTAATGAAACATTTGTAATTGTCAGAGGGTGCATTTGCAGACCTGCTTGACAGTCCAGGAGATGCAGGAGGATGTGGGAATTCAAGATGTTGGCACTAACCCTAACCAAATATATCAAATGACCCATAAACGGGTTCTTTCTTTTCTGATGGCACAGGTATATTTCAAAGTGACAGTGCCAGGATCCATCCGGCTCTAAGGGTGAAGCGTGGTTCATGCCACAAGATTTTCATACATGTATTTTCTCAACACAAATCTGACATTGCTTAAAGTTTCTGAAACAAACGGTGAATGCATAATTAATGAATGAGGTAATTAAAGCTAAAGGTGTTTTTTTCCCCATGTTTTTTTTTGGAGGAGACTTTGTGCACGCCCCCTGCACCCTCTGGTAAAGCAGCAGCGCTAGTTTTACTGGCTCGGCATTCGCACCAGAGGTGCAGCAGGACTGCCAGGTATTGCTTCAGATTTATATTACTCTGCATTGCATGCAAAGATTGGGTTTTATTTACCTGAAATCCTTTTGTGTTTTGCAGGCCGAAAGTGTAAATATATATTTATATATACATAAAGTAAATGATGCAAGATGCCGGAGAAGGGAACAAGCTTTACCGTGGAAGCGCTTCCATTCCACTGGGAAACACAATGGGTGGCAGTTCAGGTAATGAAAGACTTGCAGGCAGAAGAACACATTCAAGAATCTTCAAAGGTAATGAGAATTTAATAATTAAAAGCCATATTAAATCATACTTTTGCCTGCCCTCCATACCAAGTAGTTTATTTTATGTTTGTAATGCCATCTGGAGGTGGGAGGGACGGATTAGGCAGCATTTCGTCTTTGAAATTGGAAAAAATGGTAATGTTTAAGGATTTGAGTGACTTTTATGTCGGCCACATTACAGGTCATATGATCCCCAGAACCGCAGCTCTTGTTCCTGGTCTGCAGTGGACCTAGTGGTCAAAAGAAAGGATAATTAGTGAATGTGAGATCATAATACGTGTTCTTAGAAGTTGGGTCCATATCGAGGCAAAGTTGTAAAGGTTTTTTGGCCAAGTGTTTTTCTTGCCCATCTGAAAGACCCATGAAATGTTTTTCACCTGTGTTTAGCTGTCAGACTAGGCAACACACCTTAAAAAAAATCTATATTAATATTTAACATTCTCATGTAGAACACAAGAGGTCGTATAGGCTGTGGAACCCAATTTGCCCAAGAGCTCAGTACTGACCTTGTAACCCCTGACCACCCTGTGTGTGAAAATGTTGCATGGCCTTATTTGTTCAGCCTAATGTAATGAGTGCGAAAGAGAGAAAAGGATGCAAATACCACATGGATTTTATGTATAGCCACTTTATCTGCTTTTTCTGTTACCATAGACATTTTATTGCTATCGTTCTTCTCTATAAGATATTTTTTTACATCGCCATTATTATGTAATCATTATGTAAGATAACCACAATTTTGGGAAACATATAGGTAATATTGTGATGACTAAGTGACTAGAAAAGGGTCCTACGAAGTTTTGTTTTTGTCAGCGATCAACATTATTGCATGATTATTTTGAGTTCATTTCTCTATTCCCATGGGATATTTTTATTCCCATTCAGCCACAAGATGCTCAGAGTCAAAACCTGATAAAAGTTACATTGGTGTCCGAGTGCGAATGCCAGTCAGAGACATCCTGAAGAACATCCGAATTGCCAAGGGAATTGACCCCAAAGGCACCCAGGTAGCAAATTACAGTTTTAAGAAATAATTCAAATGGACCCAAAAATGGGAGTCCTAGTAACTACCTGTTATTCCTTCTCAGGGGAACTTGCCATCGCAAGGTAAGGAAAGTATTCTTGTGTTCTATTTGTTTTGCTCCTATTGTATACTACATACTTACATGATATACTTTCACTTTACACTGTGCTTACTATAATATTTAAATCATGATGAAAACCTCATATCAATAAAAAAGTGCATGAAATTGAATGGTTCGTTATGCATCCTCTTAATTGGCCTGAAAACCCCTTCATTGTCTGTCTCCATCTTTATATATGGTGGGATTTTGCATTTGTGTGATATGTCAGAATCCCCACATGAACAAAGCTGTGCTCATTGTTGTTGCATGTGTATACATTTAAAAACAGTTATCGCAATTTTGCTTATAGTCACACGTTGAAATATAAACAAATTTTATACAAATTTATATTCATACAAATTAGTGAAGGGCTAAATTAAATTAATTGCAAGTTAGTACATCTTTAAAAGTTGTTTACCTATATGTGGAATAATTATCATGCATTTATTTTTTAAAGGAGAGAAGAAACGTGTCAATACATCAGCATGTCGTAGAAACAGACAGGTACGTTCCCTAGATTGACATTTTATTTCAGTGATTTTCCACTTGACATTTACTAAAAAACCCTGAAATCTCAGAGTGTTTTACATAAGATGTTAGATCATTCAAAGGTGCTGTGCACTTTGTTTTTTCTGAAGACAATGCTCAATGCACAGAGCCTGGAGGAGCTTTCCATTATAGCAGAAGTGTTGGAGGAAGACCTGAAGACCACATCTCTACAACAACCACATAAGGATCTTTGCTGCTTCAGCTGGCCTGCAAGCAAAGCCAGCCTGTCAGAGGAGTTTTTTCTTGACAAAAGTTCACCTCAAGCTGTCCAGGAGAAAGTGTGGGACTCGGACTTCCTTCAAGACACCAGCTCACTGTGTTTCCCTGGATTCCGTCCCAGCTTCACTTCCTTCTCAGATGGCTCAGGGGGTTACAGCAGTGATGAATCAGAGGATCTGAAGTTTTGTTTCAAGCCCCATGAGGCCTCTTCCTCCGATGGAACATTGGGGTCCATTTGTAATTTCAGCACAGAACCTCTGGACAGATCACTGAAAACTGCAGAAACAAAAACGCCCTACATCTTTCATGAAGAGTGGGAAAATGTGTTTTTTTTCTGGGTTCAGGTGGAGTGGGAGAACAGTTTTCTGAAGAGCATCACAAATCAAGACCTACTGGTTCCTGATAAGAATGGGAAGATGTAAGTCGATATTCAGATCCATTAGAATGAACAGATTTTCATTATTCAATGCCTATAAAGATGTGTAACTCTCTTGCTTTGCTTATAAAAATCAATCATGGTCAAAATAAATTAGGTTTTCTGAGGAAAATAAAATTACGGAAGAAAATGTCAAACTGATTTCTACAAAATAATGAAATACAAATATGAAGCATGAAATATTCACCCCTAATTTAAGTAATTAGTGGAGAGGAGGTCACTTGACTGCAGTGACTGTGTTTGGTTAATCATTAATCATAGGGGCAGTGGTGGCCTAGCGGTTAAGGAAGCGGCCCCGTAATCAGAAGGTTGCCGGTTCGAATCCCGATCCGCCAAGGTGCCACTGAGGTGCCACTGAGCAAAGCACCGTCCCCACACACTGCTCCCCGGGCGCCGGTCATGGCTGCCCACTGCTCACTCAGGGTGATGGGTTAAATGCAGAGGACAAATTTCACTGTGTGCACTGTGTGCTGTGCTGCTGTGTATCACATGTGACAATCACTTCACTTTATTATTCCTGGTTACCATTATAAAATGAAGACAAAAGAACACTCCAAGCAACTTAAAAAAGGTTATTAAAGAGGATATGTTGGATAAAAAAACTGAACATCCCATCCCCTAGAATTCAGTTAAATCCATCAAGACCAAGCCGTCCTCATAAACTGAGCAACTGTGCAAGGAGACTAGTGAGAAGGGCCACCAGGACACCTTTGACTAGTCTGAAGGAGTTACCCGTTTCTGCAGCTGAGATGGGTTGTCTGGGTTCTTCACCAGTGAAAGCTTTATGGGACAGTGGCAATGAGAATGCCACCATTGAAGAAACTCTAGTCTAATCTAGAGTTTGCCAAAAGGCATGTTGCAGACTCTAAGTCCCTAACACACCACAAAACACACCATCCCCACTGTGAAGCATGGTGGGGACAGCTGTGTGGATTCTTCTTGGCAGTGGGACCTGGAAGTCTTATAAATGTAGAAGGTAAAATGAATGCAGTAACATATAGTAAAATCCCAGATGACTATTTGATTCCATCTGCAAGACACCTGCAGCTTGCAGCCTGATTTTCCATCAAGACAACAAGGTGGATGTTCTGGAATGGACAAGTCAAAGCCCAGACCTCAGTTCGGTAGATAATTTGTGTCTGGACGTAAAAAGGGCTGTTCACACCCAACCGCAACAGAGCTTTAAAAGTTTTGAACATATGTGTGTCCATATGTGCCAGCCTGATTGGGACCTATCCACACAGACTCATGCAGCTACTAAATACTGACATGAAGGGGGTGATCACTTGATATGTCAATATTTTGTAGAAATCTGTTTTCAATTTGACATTAAATGTGCTGTATTGTTTTGGGTTTTTTTATCATGATAAAACTTCCAAGGAGCTGAATACTTTTTATAGGCACTGTAGAAGTGAACTGAAAACATTTGCATCTGATCTATGTCTAGGATGCTCCATCAGTTTGTGGAACAGGGTAGGAGAGCACCTGTGTATGTCATTGCTAAGCGGATGGCTGGCATGGAGAAACTGGACGTCCGAGATGAGGAAGGGAAGGGAAGTGCTAAGCCCTTTTTTAAAAGCAAGCTTAAGACAAGTCTTCACCTGAAATGCATGGTACTATCATTTCTACCATCCTTTCTTTTCCTTAGACTGCCCTTCACCTGGCTGCAGAAAGAAATCAGCATCTGATGGTGTCGGACCTGCTCTGTCTTGGGGCTAATGTTAATAAGAGAGACATGTATGGAAAGACATGCTTCCACCTGAGCGCTGAGAATGGTTACGTTAGAGTGTTAGAGGTGAGTTTTCAACTCAGATATTCAAATAACAATTTAAACAAATGAATTTCTGAACGAGTGTCACATAGGTCATGAATGTGACGTGAAAAAGATCAACCACTGCCAAAGGAAACTCTTCAGTGCAGTGTGTTTATTGGGTGTATTAGGGGGTAGGCCGACATATGAAATTCACCATGTAAATCCACATAGATATACCATGTTAATCTCCTCAGGGCCTGGTATGAGAGAACTCATGCCAGAGAACTGATCTTAAGAATACTGTGGGTTTTGAAAGAATCAGAAAAAACATGAGCATATAGTAATCAAAACATTACTAATTAAAGCATTAATTATGACAGCCATGGAATGTCCATGTATGAAAGTTAATTATTTCCCCGATTCATATATGCTTGACTGCTATAGTATCTTGGAACGCTTTTTTTTTTCCTTTTTTCGCTGCTGTTGTACGTTAATCCTGTTGCTGAGTTAGTGATGCAGTTCATTTGATTTTGCTACAGGTGCTGGACAAATTCATGAAAGGTGGTCTGCATGTAGATATGGAGATCAAAGACTGTAATGGTATAAATGGTTTACATGTTTCATGTTACACATGCTTGGCCATTTTAGTAAATAGTCCCACCCACTGTCTTCATATTGGATTTTATTGCTACAAAAATGAACAATTTTAATTAAACAGTTACAACAATTTTACAATGCAGGTTTATTATCACTGCCTACTACATTCACCATTAATTCTGCATTATTAATGAATGATTAGCTTAATATTTATGCTACATGATAGCATTCACTCACTCACACTTATATTCAAATTTGAGAGATATAGTTGAAGTAATGAAATGTGAGATGAACAAGGCTGCACTGTGTACAAAATACCATATCATGAGTCTGTCTTGCAGGCCTCACTGCACTCCAGAGTGCATCTGTGGCCTTGGGCAGCACTGGGAGAGCAGTGGAACAGACCAAGGACCCCAGTCAGACCCAGCTGCAGACACTGCGCCATCACCAGATGATTGAGACGCTGGAGTGCCTCTTAAAGATGGAGGGCACCATGCATCATCTGGTAAGTGAGTGAGCAAAATAGGTCTGTGGAGGTGTTTTTGTGGGTCTTTCTGAGCACGAGTGTCACATCGGCGAGCTGATGGGGGAAGGAAGCACAGAGGTGGGACATACTGGGAACAAGGATTTATTAAATAATAAATAAACAACGGCACGATGGCCGAAAGCAGGGAAATAAAGGGGAGAACTGAAACTAGACCGCAGGCGTGTGCCGATTGCCAGAACTCAAAACAACACCAAACCGAACAGTTGCAGGGTCCACAAAGAGGCACGGCGCCATTTAACTTCTGGCTTGATTGGACCCAGGTCATGTCTCCAGCTGACGCCAATTCTGACAGTGAGAAAGAGAAACTCATCTCAGTCCCACATGGCAAGATACAACCTGCCAACTGGGAGCCACAAGGCTATGCAAGGACCCCACTTCACCCCAAATAACAATGAGGTACTTTTCATGTGAACTTAATTCTGATCAGTGCTCCTGATGTACAGAAAAGCATCATATATTTGCTTTACAGGGGATCTGCATGACCTAGCTGTGGTTCCATAAACCTTGAGTCCTGTTAACTGACAGTAAATGTTTTTGAGTTAATACAAGCTTGAACCTGTCTTGGATATAATCAAATACTCCAAATTTTAGAACATAACTGCTGAGAGGATTGTACCCCAAGGTATGGACAAAGCTATGTATTTTGCAACTGTTTTTGCAAAGCTGTCAACACCAGGCCCAGCCTAGTGTTGCTCACTCTTTCAGATATGCAGAGGTTGCGTAGTAGCTGGTTTCTGTGAAACTTCAACTGTTTGTTACATTCTTGTAGCAAGATGACTGTTATAAACATGTTGGTGCCTGTACTTTTGCTCCAAGAGCAAAAGTGGTAGAGTCATGATTTCCTACATATATCTGTAAAACATAAAGGTAACCAAGAACTATAAGCACTATGGAAACAAACATTGATGCCAAAACTCATTTCCTGCTTTCTGCAGTCTTGAAGAAAATGTTGTTCTTAAATTAGATCCAGTCTTAAGTGTGTGTGATAGCCTTTCTTGTAATTCAGCTGGAAATTTTTAACTATGGACAAAAAATAGTCCCTACTTTGTTAGGTGAAAAATATGGGTATATTTAGGTATATGGACATTTTTTGTTTTGGCTCTTTCATTCTACACCCTCAAAATGGTCAGCAGATATACAGTATAATCCATAGTGATCTTGACCTTCATACTGAGAGGTGACTTTCATAGGACTTTATGTTAGAATTTTAGTCAGAATATAGCCATTACTATATAGTCTTCAGTTATTTAGGGTATAAGGGGCAGTTTTTCTGCATATGTTTTGCATATGTTTTGTTCATTTGTCTTATAGTAAAACAAATATCAGTATTTAGGTGTAACGGTTAGTATATGCTATAGATCATGATTAATTTTTAAAAATGTATTGCATATACATTCTAGGGAATATATTTGAGTTTAATCTTTTCATTTGGAGATATAGAAATCTCTACAATATTTAGATCAATTTATTTTGCATGGGATTCCAAGATATTTGTATTGTTGTGGAAGGTTTTGTTTGTGAGACTTTGTTTTTACTTTTCACAGATTAAACCAAATAAAGCATATTTCATTGTTCATCAAAATGACCAATTATTATTTGTGGAGGGAAAATTTAAAATAAAATAAAATGTGTATGACCTAATTCTGTGTGGTTTGGTTTAAAGGTTATGTTTGCTAAAGGTGATTATAAAAAAGGTGATAAAAAAGATTTAGAAATTTACTATGTCTTACACCTTGTCAGGATTAGGTGCATTCAAAGAGCAGGTCTTCCTCCTTGCTAAAAACACATTGATGGACTGCAGGGCAACACCAGCAGTATTCAGCTTGTCACGCACAGTCTGTGTTCATACAGATCAAACAGACCTCACCCATCAGAAGTTTTTGTTAGCTGATCCAGCTAGGTGAGATTCCAGCAGAGTCAGCAACTTGCAGCAACTTGTTCTGCATGTTCATATCAAAGGTGCTTAAGGTTTGAAGGAAGCATTGCAGGCAGTAAAACATAAAATGTTAAATGCTGTAAATGTAAAACATAAAACATAAGGGTGCATTTGCAGACATGCTGGAAATGTTGGGGGACTCAGGAGGAGGGCATGGTTTGGAGTGGGCTGCAGGGCAGGAGATTACATTTACATTTACATTTACATTTAAGGCATTTGGCAGACGGCCTTATCCAGAGCGACTTACAACGTGCTTTCAAGTTACCATCAATGAAGTGATCAGTTCCGGTTCATTAGGACCCCAACTATGAATACAACCTTTTTATTCACTCTGTTGTAGATTCTGTACACAAGTTCGACAATAAGAACATTACAAGTTAATCTAATATTCTCTAAAGAGGAAAGTCTTGAGCTGCCGTTTGAAAATACTCAGTGACTGAGCTGTTCTGACCTCGAGGTCAAGTTCATTCCACCATGAGGGGCCAAGACAGAAGAGTCTAGATGAGTGTCTTCCTTTTACCTTTAGTGATGCAGGGACAGGCGAGCAGTACTGGAGGCTCAGAGTATATGAGGTGCAGTGCGTGGTGTAATAAGGGCTGTGAGGTAGGATGGTGCTACTCCATGTTTGGCTTTGTAGGCCAGCATCAGTATTTTGAACCTGATGCGTGCAGCTGCTGGGAGCCAGTGGAGGCAACGTAGCAGAGGGGTGGTGTGGGAGAATTTGAGGAGGTTGAAGATCAGTCGTGCTGCTGCATTTTGTATGAGTTGTAGAGGTCGGATGGTACTTAGAGGTAGAAGATGAGAAAATGCTTGGGTGCAGGGAAACAGTATAGAGCCCAAGCCCACATGACGGCGGTGCGAGCCGGTGAACGAGGTCTAATGACCAGTGAAGGTGGTGCAGGCAAAGATTGATAGACAGTACTGGGCCCTTGGCCGTATCAGTGGGGAACCAGATGGGAGGGTGCCCGGTGACCGCCTCAAAAGGGGAGATGTCCGTAGCCATGGAGACGTCTTATGGAGACCCCCAACTGACTCTATAAGTAGCGCCAGAACCTGATGATGAATTGGGTTCCCTGTCTGAAAGAAGATTTTTGGGGGTCTGTGCTACCGCACCACTTCCCTCAGAACAATATCTAAAATTTGGTCAACCAACACTAGAATGGTTGTGTGGCCGTCAGGGGTGGGTAGGCCTTTCACAAAGTGATGTGAAACCAAGGGTGGTGAGGGCCCAGCATGGGCAATAAGAGATCCTATGGACGCTGGAGGACATGAGGGCACAGGGCCACGGGGACAAAGGTCCAGTCCAGAGAGGTTTCTGGTGGTGGTGGTTCTTGTGGTGACCCACCACCATGTTCTGGAGCAGTGCCCAACGTACTTGTGCATGGATGGGAGGTGTGGGAAGTATGGTGTCCATGAATGGTGCATCCATGTCAGGTGCAGGCACGAAGAGTGTTCTTGGACTCTGGTCACTATGACAGCATGAATTGGAATTGGGTAAAGAAGAGTGCCCAACAGGCCTATGATAGGAATGCCCTGAACCCCAGACTAGGCCCTGGACAGCTCTTGGGGGTGGTTACGACAGGCAGCTGCAGATTGGTGGCCAGATCCTGATCCATCAGGATCATGGCTGCCCCTGAGTCGATGAGAGCACACCCCTGATGACAACAGGTGAGGTGTTCTGCCCAGCGTGGAGCTGGAAACAGGGAAGTGGCTCACCAGGGGACTTTGGGTGGCGAGGGCATTGTCCAGCTGCTGTAGGTTCTGCTGTAATTCAGAAGAGAAGACAAGTAATGAAAAAAGTAAGCATGAGGCAAAGTCAACACACAAAAAACAAGCAGCAACACAGAATCGTATGAAGTGCAATCATCCATTCGTCTTTATCTGATGCAACAGTTGAGCAGGTGCTATAACAGAAAGAATACGTCAACGGTTTAACATTCAATACTTAATTGTCATTAACGTTTTAAGTTTTCGGTCATATAGAGATTACCCTCACTTTCCGTAATTGCTTATTCTTAAGAAGGGTCGCAGCTGCTGGAGCCCATCCAGGAACTCAATACATCCCAGAGACTTATGCCAGCCCATTGCAGACACCAATAAATAATGCAATTACCTCTTATGAAATTGTTGGCTTCAGAGCCTCCTCAGGTTTACACATAGAGAACAATTAATCTACTAAACACACGGAGAATTAGATGGCCTAACTAATAAGAAAATTGCATTTGATGTCAGCATTGAGCCGCTGGCCGAGCTGATCAGAGACAATAGTTAAGATAAAGGGTCTCACCATTAGAAAAGGAACATCACATCATAGTTAATTGTGCTTTTATACCTAACAGACCCTGTAACAAGAAGTCCACATTTAAAGCACACTTATTTTCAGCTACAGGTATATTTCAGGCCATAAAACAATGGCAATGGATCTGGCAGACAAAGTCCATCAAACAATAATACGGGCTGAAAGATGGAATTTTCTCAAACAACAAGAAATCTGTTATTTCAGATTTATTGTCTTCATGCCTGCAGAACTATATAGATCTATAATATGAAAGCAGTGGGCAATGTACCGCCCACTGAGCAAAGCACCCCACACACTGCTCCCCGGGGCGTCTGTCATGGCTGCCCACTGCTCACCAAGGGTGACATTTAAAAGCAGAGGACACATTTTGTTGTGACACCATGTGCTGTGCTTCCTGTGTATCACAATGACAATCACTTCACTTTTACTACAGAAGCAGTAAAGTAAGAAGGTAAAATCGAAATATTTTGTCTAATGTGGTTTTGTAGCACCAGCTTATTGTGCGTTACAATTATTGTGCGTTACAATTCATCAGAATATAAATTGCATTCCCTTGTCAAAATGTTGAAAAGTGATAAATATAGAACTCAATAAGATCAGACACATGGCCTGAAAAGAATCAATTGTATAAACAATCATAAAGGGCCTTGGCGACATCTATTGGATTTTGAGTGAATTTGCAATTGTATTTTTTTTTTACCAATAATTTGGCAATGGTAGATTAAACAACTGCAATTCACTCGAATTCCAATAGATGTCGCTCAGACCCTTACTCATTCTACTGTATATGCAATTGATTGGCAAAATGTGAATTTAAATGTGAACTTTTCAATGTAATTCTACAATGTTTTGGTAAATGGTCTATACTATAAGGAATATTACAAGAAACACAAGTGCTACAAAAAGACATTCCCCAAACCTGCTATGTTTATTTCCTTCTTAAGGACTTTATTAATTCCACAAGTGGGAAATGTACAAATTTACGTCCATGGCACAACCTTTCTTGTTTAATTATTAATCCTAAAAGTACATTTAATTTCAAACAATTGTGGGAGTTATATTTCCACTTATCTTTTGTGCATATATACATCTGTAGACATGAGGACAATAGATAGCAGATACACTTTCTCACAGCCACTAGATGCCAAACCCATTTAATGTTTTGGCACAACATGAGCAATATATTGAAAGTGCTCAAAGCTGTATTACCAGCTTTTGTGTGATTATCAACAAGTCAACTTGTTTGCATTCATGGCCATCTGTTCAGATTTCCTTCCCGCATAGTCTTTTTAAAAAATTATTATTCAAAGCATGAATCGCAGACATTATTTTTGCCATCAGAGCTCTCAAGATTTGAAGTTTGCTTTGTCACGTTGGTTTGACATGGCGAGGCAGTAGATCTGAACGATGGCTGGACATGGCGAGGAAGAAGGACACATACGAAGGGAAGTAACATGTAACAATGACCCAACTGCGAACAGACACAAACAGGGCAGCTTTATACAGGCAGAAACAGGTGAAAACAATCAGGAAACATTACACAGGACAAACATGAAACTCCGGTCCAGATCCCACACCTGGAGTAACCCCTTCCGAAGCAGATCAAGACATGCTTGGAGTGAGAGTGGTGGTGGCGGTGGGTTGTGCTGGTCCTAATAAATTTGGTGGTTTTGGGGGCAGAGGTGGCCGCCAAGGTGCCACTGAGGACAATCACTTCACTTTCAAATAAAGAAACACAAAATAATATAAACTTGATTTAGTTGAAAGCTAATTAGATTGTGGGCACTCAAATTTTGAAGACAGGTAAGAGTGACATTCCACTAAACCCTTGCTCCACCATTACCACCCTGACCCTGACCCTGATCGTGCCCCGCCCAGTCCCATCCATGGGGTCAGATGTGCTCTGCACATGCACTGAGATTCTGTAACACATTCATGGTACACATGCCTGATGCTGAAAGCTTTCTGGCTAATAACCCAAGGTGAACTTAAGCAACGTTGTGGTATTATTATAATTCTATACCAAAGGGATAATGTAAACAATACAAGAACCTTGTGCATAATTGTGCACAGCAGTGAAAGAAAATGTACACATCCAGGTTTCACTGATGTAGTGTTGTAGGTTAAACAATGAAACAGA
This sequence comes from Denticeps clupeoides, assembly GCF_900700375.1. NCBI lineage: Eukaryota > Metazoa > Chordata > Actinopteri > Clupeiformes > Denticipitidae > Denticeps > Denticeps clupeoides. The sequence continues at coordinate 19,938,563 of NC_041708.1, forward strand.
CTGACAAAAATAAGAGCAACAACAGTCTTCATATTCAGCTATGACAGGCCACATTGGCGTGCTGCATCAGCCATAACATGTTGTGGTCGCCGTCCTAGATGGGAGACTGCAGACAGATATGGACCAGTTATCGGTGGGGCTGAGTGGTTCCAGACTTCGACAAGGCAACTGGTATTTGGTGCTGAATCATTTTTTTTTTTATTTAAAATAAAGCTTGATAAAGTTTACATTTGTCCCTGTTCAATGAAGAAAAGAGATTGGTGGAAACGATCAGCATTATAAGCATTATCGGTAATTCTAGTAGTGGTGGTGTTTTTTGCTTGTCTGGTTGTTTAATTCTTCTCAAATAAACACTTCAAAACCTTATCTTTTGATCTTCAGCAAAGTGTGTGAATCCTTGTCTGTATGCAAATACAAAAGTGAGGATTGCTGTTTGTCTATGATTTGGCCCAGTAAAACAGTGATTTTACTGATTCGATCAATTTCACTAAAGAAAAAAAAACAGTTATAAAAAATCATAATATTAAAATGTCAGAAAAGACAAAGGACTCTGGCATTAAATTGTTCTGACTTTCTGACTTCTGACTTTCTGGTATTTATGACAATGCATTAATTCTGGTCAAGATCTGATCTTCTGAGGTCAGACCATTGAACCCTTTTAACAAAATCCTTTTATGTCTTGTCTCTCTATAGACATCTTGGTATTGGTATTTTCCAGCTATTTGTAAGAGTCAATACTACGCCTTCAATATCTATCAGCACGTAAAAACTTCATGTATGGAAAATCTGATTAAACCAGGGAAATCTGATTAAGTGAAACATTAAAAGTTTGGTGATTTTTTTGCCACAAAATGTTATCCTCTATATATTTTCACTTGGATTCATCATAGTGAAATTTTTGAGTCCATACCTTGAAAGCAACCTTGAACCATTTTTGCAGTGTGACTGGGCCACTGTTTGGCTTGCCCTCTTCCCATAGTGCAGGGTTCGGCAGAGCCATATTCTGCTCTTCCAAGTGGATTATTGTGAGCTTCAATATGTTTAATTTTTTGTTGCTCAAAACGTGCATCACAAATTCTGGTTATGCCCACCAAAACTGCAATACATTTATGAAGCTTTTTGACATCAGGTAGGCTAAGGCAGGGACATGTCCCCGCCTGGCCATTCATCATCTGTTTATCTTTCAGCCAGCAAGGGGCAGTAGTATTTACATCAAGTTGTAGTTTATTTCACACATTCCACCAAGTGTAATATGATTTAGAATATGTCAAAAAATTCTTATGTCTTGTAAATTATATTTTAAGTAAAATGCACAATTTATTTATTCATTTTTGATAAGCCATAGAACAGACATTGATGGGATAGTCATAGAAAATTAGCTGATTTTGTAAATTTGCCCACTAACAAAGAAAAGATCAGTCTATCATTTAAATGGCAGGTTCGTTTGAACAGTGAGACAGAAAATTAACAAAAAATTTTTGAACAATACATTTCAAAACAGTCATTTAATTTCATTAAGTTGCATTGTCATGAATAAAATAACCATGTGATAGAGACAGCTATTCCAAGCATACTGAGATAAGTCTGTATAAAGACTCCACAGTACAGATTTCACTGGAAATGTGAAATCCCTCTCACTTAATAAAAGAGGAAAAACACGTTCCGGCCTCTAGTTTTCTGGCTAGAATTGCTGGCTACATTTAATATACTCAATCGCCTATTATGAAATGTGTGCGTTTTAATACACTGCATTTGAGCAGTGTACACTGCAAATTAATTTAACGTGTAAAACCAGTTAAAGATCTGCTTCTGAATACAGTAATAGCATCAAAAAACGTGACACCGGGAATCAATATTTCTAGCATCATAATAAGAAACATCACAGGGTTGCTCCACAGAGAGAGTTACAAAAGCATCGAGAGTGAAAAATGAGTTCCAGATTAATGTAAATTTCTATAGCTTTATAAAATATCATGACACTGAGCTTTTCAAAACTGAATAAAATGTGAATTTTTGCCTGATGCGAATACACTGCTTATTAAATAATTAAATATACAAAATTTATATACACATACACTATTGTCTGCACATTTAAGGTGGGAACAAAAGATACGGCACCAACTGAGCTCTGGTCATGTACTGGTATCGATGTAGGGAAGCTGAAGCTGTGTGTGAGGGAACAACGTAAGACAGTTTTTATGTTAGATGTTAAAATGCTTATTTTTAAAAATGCAGTTTTTTTATGAGAAAATTTCATCTTATTTTCTTCTTCAAAAAGAACTGATAAGTACAGAATATCAAAGAGTCAACAGTATTGTTATATTGGACATCATATCAATGTTTTATGGATTCCCTAAATTAAAAATAAAACTATTGATATAAGAAAAGAGCCTTGATGTTTGGTCATGTTGATTATTTATGGATTAGAAACATATATAGCAAGTTATTCATATATTTTAAAAACATTTTTAAAGATCGGTTTGTATATTGTGTTGCTACAGCATTGGCTTTTTTGTTATATTGTTTTACATATTATTATTATGTGTTTTGTCACGTCATTTTTAATAAAACAGCTGAGATTATGCAACATGATGATTTTATCCTTGAATAGCTGTTTAAAATGAAAAATGCTGTACATTTATCATTAATTTCTGTTGGATTAAAATCTATTCATTCATTTGATTTGCTATGGTGATTTATGAAACGAATGGTGAGGCTGAGATGATATGATATGTATTAATGCTTTCGTATTAATTCTGCATCTTGTGCCCACAGAATTTCTTTTCTGATTTCGATTTTTCAGTTACCACACCTTTCCCTTCCAATGGCTAAATAATAAGATTTTACATTTATGAATGTTAAGATTCATTTAATGTAGCACATTTACAAAATAACAAGTACTATAAGAAAACAATCATAGTTATGGTTTACACCCATATGATAATTCTGTAGTGTATGCATATGATTTTATGTTCATTTATGCTCTGCTGTAACCCTAACACTGCATTACATGACAAGAAGATTTATTTAAGTAACTGTGTTATTACAAAAAGAAACCCCCCTTACTCAGGGAAAAATATTACAAAACTGCTCAAAAAATATGGCATACCTACCAGATTACATATTGGTCTGGTGTGTCCAGCAAATGAAGTGTTTCTCGGCTATTAATAATACTGCTGACTGTATGCAAGTGTCGACTATTAACCATTAGGAGATGGATTCATGCTGCAGTATAAACCAAAAATTTGAAATTATTTAAATGCCACGTAAAAAAATTAAAATCATTATTAAAACAGCAGTTTCAAAGTATGATTACTCCGTGTGTGTGAATATCGATTATAAGATTCTAACCTGCATCACAGAACACAAGGCTGCGCATGAATGACAAACATAAAAGTGACTTTATTACATTTCAACATTGTGAAGAAATTGTACAGAATATAACCACAGCAATAATAATAAAAAAAAAGGTCACGCCATCATTCCGATCCTTCCATCAAACCTTCCACTGTGTGAAATAGAAAGCATTTCAAACAACATTCTGAATCACTGGATACAAGAGTGACCATGATCTGCTACTGAGCTGTGAGAGGAAAGAAATGATTCCGATGCTGGGCGTCCGTATAAAACCAGTCGGTGGAAAAAAAAAAAAACAAGAGATGTTCAGAAGAAAACATGATTCATGCAGCAGAATAAAAGTAAGACCCTACATGCTTTAAATGTTTTTTTACACATGCACTCAATACCTGAGCAAGTGAAGTCACACTGAATAACATATGACAATATTTGGCAGCGTGTTAAATACTAATCAAGGGCTCATATTTAGCAAAAAACACTCCAGCAGTATTCCACAGCAAATAAACTATTTGGGGAAACTGACACGAAGGTTTCTCCCAATCTTAATGTACAAAAGAAAAAAAAATGAGTGTATTATTCAATCGCAAATCCACCACGAATCACAGTGTTTAAGGTTAGAAGAAAGAAAAAAAAATCTGGGCAAAATTCAAATAGCCACTTATCTTATAAGTGCGAGTATGAATAAATAATTCTGTTTAAAAATAAAAATATCTGCAGTGTCGTCTCTGGCTCCGTTTCACAGTTCTCGTGTTCCTAGTGCTGGTGATCAGGGTTTAGGCACTGCTGTCCTCTTTAAGGCGCTGACTGCGAGCCTTGTACACCTCGATGAGGAGATCTTTCACGTACTGAATCTCCCGCTCGACTGACTCCGCCTTGTCCCTCAGCTCTCGGTTCAGTCCCTCTAATCCATGTAGCTCCTCCTCCAGAGAGTCCAGCTCCGCCCTCTTACGCTGCCGATACCTGCATATTACACAACAGTCGGGTGCAGATGCCTCAGCACCATTTCATTTCATCATTTTCACAGCAATGTTTTTGGCGAGAAATGTTTAAATACACAAAAAATATTACATCTTAAAATATACTTAAAATCTTTTCAATGCAACACAAATTAATATTAGGAATAAATATTGTTTTTACGGGTTAGGTGTTACCTGTAAGCTGCCGTCTTATTCTGGTCTCGCTTTTTCTGCTTGCGTTCTCCGTGGTGTCCTTCCACCGAGTCGGGTCTAAGGTCAGGTTTCATGGCACAGGTGTTGCCTTTTGGTCTCTGCACAGTTCTATGGGCCGTCGAGTCCACAGATGAGCCCACGCTCTCTCCTCCTGAGACGCATTCGTAACTCTCGCCAAGGCATTCATGGTAAGGATTGTGACTTCGCTGGAACTCTAAAACCCCTGCATCCATAAAGCGAGGGTAAGGCTCTGTGTTGACCGAGTGGTGATGATACAAGTACTCCTCAGATGACTGACACTCCTTAAATTCCAATCCACGGGCGTCTGTGCTGCACTGCAGCAACTGCTCCATCCCTTCATGGCAACTCATGCTTTTCATTCCATGCACCGGGTGACCCTCTTTTTTGGTTAGGGTACTCAATGGTCCACTCATACAATAACCTTGACTCATCTCCACACTACAAAAGACATCGTCTCTGAAATGACCGCTTTCTTCTTGCTTAAGCAATACGGCACATTCTCTGACCTTCTTCACTCCGCCTGGGCTCCTTCCAAAGGTCCTGTCCAGAGGGCTGTGGTCAACCACCAAGCCCTCGCAACCTGAGTAACTATCTTTGGAACTCCACGTTTGTTTGTCCGAGTCCACTCCATCCCTGAAGGCATTTGGGGCTGTTCTTCGATTGTTGTAATGTGAAGAAACATAGCCATATGGGGCTGGTCTTAGCATTTTGGGTCTTCCCATTGGGCCCCCGCAAAAGCTCACCTGATCGAGTTCCCCTGTTGCCAGGGTAACAAGCAACGGGTTAGTTTCTGATTGGCTTGGACTGTACGAAGCATAGGGCAACTGGTAGCACGATGGAGGACCCATTCCCTGTGGACCCTTGTGACATTTCTGTAGTTTTTCCACTTTTGATGGAGTTGAGTCTGTTAGGAAATAATCCTCAAGCTGTGCAAATTCCTCTTGCAAAATCGATGTCATGATCTCCAAGTCAGAGGGCACTTGGACATCATTTTCCTGGGATGAGGCTTGAAGAGAGGAGCTTGGAGAACTCTCAGTCAAAGGGACGTACAAACATACACTCGACTTTTCTGTCATCCAGTCTGAAAAACCATCACCTACAGTTGAAATTAGAAAAATATATATACCGATTAACGTCAATACAAAAATCCATGCATTTAACATCGCACCCAAAACACAGGTAACAAGTAAAACGGTTCATTAATACAGGTAATGTTCAATACGTACTCCTCACATGCCAAAATGAAATACGTGTTATCGGTAGCCTTACTCACTGTACGCCATTACCGCGTGTGCTGCACTGCGGATCCCACCTGGACTCGGGAAAAATAAAAAAGCATCTCATTCCCACTCACCAATTAAGTGCCGCCTCGCCTCCTAACTCCTCCCCCCTCGCCCCCTGTGATTGGCTGCTGTTAGCCAGTTGGCGAGAGGCAGCAATGATGTTGATCAACCAAACAAAAGGAATTTCTGGGAGCGAGTTCAGTTCCACCATAACGTCTCCTCCTATGGCTCAAAAGGAGAGTCAGACACAGGGCTTGACAAAGCAAAGAAAAGGTTGCGAAGGTCATCGCAGAGATGTTGTGAGACCTGTGGGGACAAGAGGAGAAAGTGGTCAATCCCAAACCAACACATACACACATACACACACACAAAACCCCTTACTGCTTCCTGTCCTGACCTATTTATAAAACATAGTCCCTTGTTCTAAATGTTAATCAACTTAAACATTATTTATAGTCTCCCCCCCCCCAATTTATTTTAGGAAAAAGAAAAAGTTTACTACTTTACTATGTGTGCACTACTGTTCATAGTGATTGCTTGAATAAGAAATTTTAAAAGACACGTTCTAAACCTCCCCAGATTTTGATCAGTAAAGCAAGTCATGCCAGAAAATCTACACAAGCCAAGAAGCTCCCTCCACACCAAAGCTCGCCCCGTCTCCGCGCTTCCACGGAGACGCTTTATTGGTGTAAATCTTTCATGCCGCCTGACAACAGCGTTCCAGCCTGAGCAGCTGCTCGAAAAGTTGGGCAACTTTCTACTCACTCCATGCTGTTCCGTGAACTCGGACCGCGGGTGACGTCGTCCACTTCAGACGCGCGGAACCATGACAGTGGCGGCGGCGGCGGCGGCGACTGCGTCCACTTCCTGACACGCGTGTTAAAATGAAGCTCGCAAAGTTTCTTCTGCAGCTGCGGCGTCAACAGTTCGGCGTCCCGCGTGGCGCCGTATCCCTCCGCGGCCGCTGGCGAGGGGCTTCGGCTTTTGCCATTTTCATTTTTCCCTGACAGAACTGGCAGGGGCGGGATCCCGACACGTCGCCCAAACGCACCGGGCACACACACCTTCCGCCACCGTGCTGCCAACAAACCATTTTCAACGTTCGCCGCCTCCCTTAAATAGTACAGAGGCGATTCCCAAGTGGTGACCTTGTACAGTAAGGGACTATTTTCCCGTGCTGGCGCGGGGAAGGACACAGCCGAAACCTCGCAGCAGGCGACCGTGTTGCAATCCTGTTGCATCAGACTTGCAGAGGAACCCTGTAACGCCAAAACTTTGTAGCGATCCCATTGGCGGGTCCCCCCAAAACATCATCCCTCCCGATGGTTTTCGGCGAGTATTCGGGGTTCACCTGGCAGTCAATTAAATGTGGCCTGGGGTGCTGTTATAATGCAGAGTTCCATTGGTGACCTGTAGTGAGAGGTGTCAGCTGGCTGGCAGGACGAACATAGACGCGTCTCTACCCGTCAAAAGTAGATGGCGAGTAAATCTGTTTAATGGGGAATCAAATGTTGTCACGTATACATAGATTTCACAAAATCTGTTGAAAAATTTTAACCTGCTATAATTGAAGGCAAAACATTTGTAAATGAAATGATTCATTAAGCAGTCGTAGTGTTATCAGTTGTTCTTTGAACCATGCCCATGATTCTGAGTTCTTTATATGGAAGAAATACATGATTGCAACGTTTAGATGCACAACTGTGTGAATAAAGTGGTAAAATGCCTGAAATCCAGTGCAGGCTCATTAGTACAACAGTGGCACCACCCAATGACTTTCACCCGCTTTGTGAATCAAGCAACTCTGTCTGTTGCTATAGTAATTGTGAAAACTTCCTCGGGTGTACATGATACCCCTGTTGTTACCATGGGAAAAGGCTTTACATCAAGGTGGGTGTGTGTGTGTGTGTGTGTGTGTGTGTGTGTGAGTATATGCACACATATTCCCTAAAAGTTTAGCCTTCACAGACTGGTGAATTATATTTTTCAAATCACCATATTAAAAGGGTAATAATAAAGGAAATCTAATAATTTATGTACGCTTTCTTTTTTAGTGTAAATGCATTTGCTTATTTATTTATTTTTTATAATAAAATTAGATGAAATTCACATCATAATGTATTAATGTACATTTAGGATGTGAAGTGGCCAAACACATAACCATAGAACAGAATACCGCAGCAGGGAAAGCCAACATACAATGTGTGGCGAGAATTCTGTATGGTGTGTTAGTAAAAGTTACACCATTATTTCATCACCATCTCCATGACTGCTCCACTTTTTACATGCAATCCACTGCAACACTATACCACATGGCGTCTGTGCTCGATTCACTCTGGAACAGGATTCTGAAATGTTCACATTTTTAAAGCAAAATGACTCTCATCAAATACATAATTATAGTATATCAATGTTGTTTATGTGGTAATATATTTAATGATGATAGAAGGTGTAGTATATTCTGCAAATTAAACATATTGGCACACCTGTTATGTTTTATAGTGATACTGCAAATATTAAGTACATTAATTAAAACACTATGTACACTTTGCACCTTTTTCAATACCCATATTCATACTCACATTTTCATTTTGCATTCATTGCATATGGATTACCTTGGACATCATATGGCGTTTTGGCATGTCTAAAAAAGATTTTTCTCAAAACTGGGTAGTTCCTTCTCTTCTCCCAATGCTTGCTCAAAATGGACCACTGAGGTCCAGTGAGGTTTAAAAAAAATAATATTGTAAAATACTGTAAATTGTAATTACAAATATTTCGAAAACTGCCTGCAGAGATATTATTTGAACATGTATATGCATGTATAAACAATTCATATTAAAATAAAATAGGTATAGGTATGCTAAATTAAAGTAATGTATCTTTTTATTCAACACATCATAATCATTGTCCATTGTCCACTATGACCATATAATGTCAGAGAGATTAATTTTAATGGTGGAAATGGATATAGCCAAAGCATTCATATTTCTTAATCCGAAGCTTGCTGGTTCGAATCATGAACCTCCAAGGTGTCATTGAGGTGCCGCTGAAGAAAGCAACGTCCCCACACGCTGTTCCCCGGGCGCCTGTCATGGCTGCCCACTGCTCACCAAGGGTGATGGGTTGAAAGCAGAGACACATTTTGTTGTTTTCATCACGTGCTGTGCAGTGTATCACAATGACAATCACTTCACTTTCAAAATAAAAAGATTATGATGTATAATTATTTTTCAGTGACAGAGGCTGAAATCAGCTTCACCTGAGGGGAAGAAAAGGTGCTCCATTTTTATCATTTACTGATACTGCGAAACACTAAACACGCTTACTGAAAAACACACCTCGTGAGAAATAATGAAGTGGCCTGGTTATCAGTGTCAGCATCTATTTGTCACCCACAGTGACAAAGATGTACCGTCTGAGATGATCAAACACAAAAGGCTCAGTGAAGAAAGGAAGAATGACCTTGACCATTGTCTTTTAAGACAACAACTGTGATTCCCCAGTTTAAAATGCGTCTGAGTATGAACAGAGAGTTTCTTATTAGGCTTACTGTATAAACATTTATTGGGATAATACTTGAATTCCTTAGCACATAGACCATAACCTTTTCACCTTGCAAGATGCATTAAATCAACGCTTTCCATACGTAGACCCATTTAATGAAGCACACATCTAATGCAGACTTTCTAAACATGTCTGATTACATATTGTGTAAATTACCACATAATTAAATTATCATTGCTCCAAATACTTCTGGTTGTTGTTGTGGTTGTCATAAATGTCTATTTGCAATGCACACTTTAGGAAGTGTTTTGAGAAAAAAACTTTTGTATTTACATAGTAATAATAATACATATTTACATAGTATTAACATAGTTTTACATGGTTATGAATTTTATTTCTAAACACTCAATACTTCAGATTAGAAGTATTTTAAAATTACTGCATCCATTCTTCCTGACCCATAACTATGCAACATATATATATAATTTTCTCATATACATATGAAATATAATTTAGCTAGTATGCCATATCTCTTTAATGGGTATGCATAGATCCTACTTTATGTATTTATATTTGTGTATGTAGAGGCTGCAAAATATATTGCCATTTTCATTTGAATAAAACTTTTTTGCATGTTTAATGTTTACTTAGAGCCCCATATCTTAGGTCACAAAGTCTATCAATTTATGTAATATACCTTAAGCGCAAATGGTAGGAAACGGTAATTATACGCTGGCCCTTTGTGGTCAGCCCATCAACTATTTAAGTTCTGCTTCTTACTGTAACATACATGGGCTCATCAATAGCCATTCTTGACAAGCAATTTTATTCAAAAATATAAGGCTATTTATTATACCACTGTTTATTGGTGAACTAAATAATGAACTGCAAGATGTCATTTGCTGCATTGATTTTGTTGAACTAAAAGGTCTAACTGACCTTTATGATGTGTTTCTCCTTAGTCAGGTACCTTGTCACTGGCTGTGTGCATTCAGAGGCAACTGTACCCTCCTGGTTGGACAAATGGGGCAGTGGTCGCCTAGCGGTTAAGGAAGCGTTCCAGCCTGTTCAAATCCTGATTCGCCAAGGTGTCACTGAGGTGCCACTGAGCAAAGCACTGTTCCCACACTCTGCTCCCCGGGCACCTGTCATGGCTGCCCACTGCTCACTCAGGGTGATGGGTTAAATGCAGAGGACAAATTTCACTGTGTGCACCGTGTGCTATGCTGCTGTGTACAATCACAAGTGACAATCACTTCACTTATATATATAACTTATATAACTTATATATGTCAGGATTGCCTGCAGCTGGGCTCCACACCTGACTTTAATCCTGACGCCCCATAAATGCCGGAAGTTTCCGCCCGTTCGGGGTCGCTGGCATTTTCGTGGACTCTGCACGAACTTGACCTGGTTTTGTTTTGAGTGTTTTGAGTTCTGGCAATCGCCACACGCCTACGGGTTAGTTTATGTTCGTAATTTAAGTTAAATTGTTTTCGGCCACCGCGCCATTGTTTATTTGTATTTCGTTATTGTTTGTTATAATAAAACCCCCTTCCCAGCATGTCAGACCTCTGCGCTTCCTTCCCCCGTAAGTCCGTAGTCGTGACAGAATGCCAGCGACCCACCCAAAAGCGCAGAGGTGGAAAGCGGAGGAGAAGAAACGCCGCGAAGGACGCAGCGCGGCGCGGCGAACGCGGACGGCAGGGGAGAGACGCGCCGCCCGTTCTGGTGGAGCGTTTTCTCCCCGAGAAGCCGTGGTACGCGGCGCCGGGTGATGACGTCACCCCCGGGAAACTCCGCGAAACCCGGAAGCGACAACGTCGGCGGGTGAGGAGGCGGAGCGAGGACGTTGGCGTCGGCAGCAGCGAGGAAGTGACGTGGGCAGCGAGCGCAGAAGATGCGACCCCCACGATCTTCGGCATGTCGAGCCAAGAACTCTGCGCTCTGCTGGCAAGGCTCCCCGTGGACTGGGACGACACGGATGACGACGAGAGCACGGGAGACGAGAGTTGGGCTCCGCCCATCGCGCCAGTCTGCGATCGTCGCAAGGTCCGTGGGGACCCACGTCACTTCCAGGGGGGTGAGAAGCGGCAACAACAACGACGGCGTTCCTCCAGCGAGGAGGTGGGCAGCCTCCAGCCCGAATGGCCAGAGTACTGCCCATGGGAGCTTATCGCGCCATGGGTCCAGGATGTCCGCAGGGTGGACGACCCTCGGAGTCACCGGTGGGAGGACACGGATGACGAAAGCGATGATGACGTGGATTTTCGGTGGGCGGTCGGTGCCGGGATGGCTCCGCCCAGCGTGCGCGTCCGAGATCATCGCGGCGTCCGTGATGACCCATGTGACTTCCGGGGGTACGAGGTTGACACGGACGACGACCAGGATCGTCACGAGGTCCGTGGAGACCCACGTCCCTCCCAGCAGTGTGAGGAAAGCTGGTGGAAGAGGGCGACGGGATGTCGCCAGCCAGCAACTGCGCTGCCGGGACTGCCTCGCAGGGAATCCTCCATTCCTGCTCCAGTCGCCGACCCGCCTTCCCTCTGCCCGGACGTTCCCCAGCGAAAAGGCATCTCCAGCAACGTGCCCAGCCCCATGTGGGACAGCCCAATTGTCCCGGGACCCTTCAGTGGGGCAGCAGACACTGATAAGACCACCACCATCCTCTCGTGTCTGCTTGGGTCAGCATGGGGCTGGAGCGCAGCCCTCTGGCAACAGGGAGAGACAGACAGCAGTTTTCGGGACTTCCAGCAGAGACTGAGGGCGGAGTTTGATCGGCCAGAGCCTGAGCCAGGGATCGAACTCTGCCCCTCCACCACATCCAGCGTCAGTCAGGATCCGGGGCAAGAAGACCAAGCACTGGCGGGCGACGAGAAGGTCGCACCTCCCGAGATCCTGGCTGTGCCCCCTGAGGAGGTCCTGGAGAGCCCAGAGAGGGAGCCAGACGACCCTCTCTTCTGTCTGTCTCTGTCTGTGTGTGTCTGTGTGACATATGTGTCCGTATGTCGCCCCCACTTCCCCTCTTTGTGTCCACCAGATGGCGACCCAGCCGCGGAGCCGAACCCCAGGGAGGAGGTTCCTGACCCGAATGTGCTGGTCCAAGGCGAGGTGGACAAGCCCCAAGGTACCCCTAAGTCCAGCCGGGGGGGGTGCTCCCCCAAAGAATTTTTTGGGGGGGTGCAGTTCGGGTTGGGGACTCCTCCTGAGGGGAGGGGAGGTGGGGAAGCGATGGAGCTGGGTCCTCCGGTAGCCAGTGAGGAGGGCGGGCCAGGCATGGGCCTGCGTCTGCCTCCAGAGGGGTGGAGCGCCATAGAGCCCCCGGGTAGGCATGAGGACCCAGCTGGGACAGGCAGGAAGAGGGCCTGCTTGTCCCAACGGACGCAGAAGGGGCTAGCCGGATGGTCTGGCAATGCCCCCCCCTTGGCACCAGGGCCGGGCAGCGAGAGGGGCTGCATAGTCCCAGAAGGCACCAGCCTGGGGTGCCTGGAACAGTCGCCGGAGGCTTTGGGACAATCTCCCTGCGCGGTGCAGGGGGTGACACAAGATGTGTCAGAGGGGACATGTGGAGACAGGGCCCACACGTACCCAGATGGATCGGCCCTGATTATTGTGTGCAGGTACGGGAGTCCGGGGCCGCCAAGCGGGACCACGCCGGGGAGCCAGGCCGAGGGTCCGGGGCCGCCAAGCGGGACCACGCCGGGGAGCCAGGCCGAGGGTCCGGGGCCGCCAAGCGGGACCACGCCGGGGAGCCAGGCCGAGGGTCCGGGGCCGCCAAGCGGGACCACGCCGGGGAGCCAGGCCGAGGGTCCGGGGCCGCCAAGCGGGACCACGCCGGGGAGCCAGGCCGAGGGTCCGGGGCCGCCAAGCGGGACCACGCCGGGGAGCCAGGCCGAGGGTCCGGGGCCCGCCAAGCGGGACCACGCCGGGGAGCCAGGCCGAGGGGTCCGGGGCCGCCAAGCGGGACCACGCCGGGGAGCCAGGCCGAGGGTCCGGGGCCGCCACGCCTGACCACGCCGGGGAGCCAGCCCGAGGGACCGGGGCCGCCACGCCTGACCACGCCGGGGAGCCAGCCCGAGGGACCGGGGCCGCCACGCCTGACCACGCCGGGGAGCCAGCCCGAGGGACCGGGGCCGCCACGCCTGACCACGCCGGGGAGCCAGCCCGAGGGACCGGGGCCGCCACGCCTGACCACGCCGGGGAGCCAGCCCGAGGGACCGGGTCCTCCAAGGGGAGGATACAGCAGGGCAGGAGCCCTGTGGTTGCCGCCGTCCACCCCGCCGCCTCCACTGATGGTACTGTTGGGGCTCCGAGGACGTAGCCCTTGGAGGGGGGGCTCTGTCAGGATTGCCTGCAGCTGGGCTCCAGGCAATCGGGACCACTCCAGGCAAGCGGGACCACGCCGGGGAGCCAGGCCGAGGGTCCGGGGCCGCCAAGCGGGACCACGCCGGGGAGCCAGGCCGAGGGTCCGGGGCCGCCAAGCGGGACCACGCCGGGGAGCCAGGCCGAGGGTCCGGGGCCGCCAAGCGGGACCACGCCGGGGAGCCAGGCCGAGGGTCCGGGGCCGCCACGCCTGACCACGCCGGGGAGCCAGCCCGAGGGACCGGGGCCGCCACGCCTGACCACGCCGGGGAGCCAGCCCGAGGGACCGGGGCCGCCACGCCTGACCACGCCGGGGAGCCAGCCCGAGGGACCGGGGCCGCCACGCCTGACCACGCCGGGGAGCCAGCCCGAGGGACCGGGTCCTCCAAGGGGAGGATACAGCAGGGCAGGAGCCCTGTGGTTGCCGCCGTCCACCCCGCCGCCTCCACTGATGGTACTGTTGGGGCTCCGAGGACGTAGCCCTTGGAGGGGGGGCTCTGTCAGGATTGCCTGCAGCTGGGCTCCACACCTGACTTTAATCCTGACGCCCCATAAATGCCGGAAGTTTCCGCCCGTTCGGGGTCGCTGGCATTTTCGTGGACTCTGCACGAACTTGACCTGGTTTTGTTTTGAGTGTTTTGAGTTCTGGCAATCGCCACACGCCTACGGGTTAGTTTATGTTCGTAATTTAAGTTAAATTGTTTTCGGCCACCGCGCCATTGTTTATTTGTATTTCGTTATTGTTTGTTATAATAAAAACCCCTTCCCAGCATGTCAGACCTCTGCGCTTCCTTCCCCCGTAAGTCCGTAGTCGTGACAATATATATAAAATGGGCATGCTCATCTACTGTCTCATGCCTTTAGAGACTCTCCCAGCCCTGCTGTCCAAACTGTCCGAGGAAATCAGGTATTTGATCAACTGTGATCTCTCTCAAAACTGGTCTCTCTTTTCGAAGAGAAATCCAGGTGCGGGGGAATCCAGGTGTATTCGGAACCATGATAACAGGTCTTGTGCTGATTGGATTAGGCACTGCCCTGGTTTATCAAAGATTGGAAATGGTGACAGCCTCTCAAAATCCACCCCTGGGCTGGCTGGGATGAAGGAGTGGGTGGAGCTGTTGGTCAGCACGAACACTGAGGTGGAAATTTACAGCTTTTCCGCATGGATAACCCAAACAAACCCATCTATCAGTTTTTGGTTGATGGTCAGTTTTTTGCTGGTACTTGGACTAGTGACATGGTGTATTGCAACAGCAATAAAGGGTTCTCATCATGATCACCTGGTGGTAAAGAAGAGGGGAAGCAGCAGCGACACACAGACACTGTGATGATCCGGTCCGGAAAGCTATCTGGACCGGAGTTCCACTGTTGTCCTGTGTAATGTTCCCCAATCGTTTTCACCTGTGTTGAATGTACAAAGCTGCCCTGTTTGTTTCTGTTCGCCGTCGGGTCTTTGATATGTTACTGCGTCTCGGATGTCTCCCCTGTCCTGTCCTGGTGTTGAAGGTGGGAAGCAGCCATTCAGCGGGGTGAGCCGAAAATTGACCGTGAGCGGCGGATGCCTGTGGACGAGGTGCCGGTGCTGCATTGGCCCGAAGCTGCCTGGGCAGGACTTCTGCCACTCTTCCATCGTGAATACTGGACCAGTCATCCTTCATTTATCTCAGCTGTTCATCTCATCTCTTCTCAACTCATCTAATCATCCACTCGAATCATTAAGACTCAGTGTATGGACTTCCCTCCCTCCTTCGTGGACTGCTTTGCCTGGCCCTCCAGGTGTTGTGCCTAAGAGGGGGGGTACTGTCATTATCCGGTCCAGAAAGGATTACCAGAGTTTCACTGTTGTCCTGTGTAATGTTCACTAATCGTTTTCACCTGTGTCAAATGTATAAAGCTGCCCTGTTCGTTTCTGTTCGCCATCGGGTCTTTGATGTGTTACATGTTCACCGGGCCTCGGGTGTCTCCCCTGTCCTGTTCTGCACCATTAAACCCCTGTATCGTGATGTCGTGTGATTGCATCCTTTTTCCTCATCATCTTGTCACCTCTTGTCCTCCTCTCTGTTCACCTGCCTCGTCATGCCTAAAGGTTGTGACATACACATAGCACACACAGAGAGGATCATCTGTCTCTGGGTTGTTCAGGGCCTCCTCTGGAATTGGGGTCAGGAGAGTGGGAGTCAGGACCATCTCACCACCAGCTGGCGCCATTTCCCTCAATGGTGACACCGAAGGGCGGCTTCTCAACGCTGTTGTGAGAGGCTGATTGCTGGCAGGCACGATTGTCAGGACCAGCAGAGAGTTGGGCACATCTCTGCATGCAGTGGTGGGCGCGTTGTCACAGTCATGGGTAGTTCCAATGGCACACCTGAGGAGGGCATGGTGTAGGGAGTTGGAACTGGTAGGTCATGCTCGTCACGGCCTGAAGTGGACTGGGTGCTTCAGTGCAGGTGGTGATGGGTGTGCCAAAGAGGTGGCCAAC
Source organism: Denticeps clupeoides (assembly GCF_900700375.1). Taxonomy (NCBI): domain Eukaryota; kingdom Metazoa; phylum Chordata; class Actinopteri; order Clupeiformes; family Denticipitidae; genus Denticeps; species Denticeps clupeoides. Next base: position 19,954,741 of record NC_041708.1, read on the forward strand.
TAGTGTTGTTTTCGTCAGAGAAATATATGTCGAAATGAACCTTTTTGACCTCTCAAAAGACCAGCATATATCATGTAATATTGTTGATGAATAAAAATGATACTAAATATGGTTTACAAGATAAAACTAAAATGTCTCAATTTTTGTTGTCGAAAACAAGATGAGGCATTAGTTCCTCTCATTTAATTCTGGGCGTGCACTCAGAAACGGTCCATGAAAGGGGGAGGAAGTCCATAAGGACAGAGTGGCGGCTGTCCTGCAATGGCGGCTTCCGGCCCGGGCCACAGCTCATCCGTGGGGGACCAGCATCCTGTCCGCTGTCCGCATGCACCAGGTCACTCTGTCAGTCTCCAGCACGCCCCGCTGGGAAGTCCGCCGCTCTCCTCGTCTCGGTTATCGCCGGGAGCACCCGAACTGCGCGACCGATTTCCTCGACCCCTCAAATTAACCTGTATTCCCCGCCTCTGGAATCGCCAGGGGGAACATGGACAGCGTGACAGATCCTCTCGACCCCATGGTAGCTTTCATAGGCTGTCGAGTCTGTCACGCTTGGGGTAATGATAAAAACATGGCATGGATCTTGGGCAGGAAACTGGCGATTACCAGAGCTGCGTCGCTGGAATCTGGAAGAGACGGCGGCGTCGGGGGACGTCCATACATGGAACCTTGAAACTCCGCCAGACAAGGATCTATGAGACTAACATGAAACTCCGGACCCGGAGTAACCCCTGCCGGACCGGATCATGACAGATTTATTAATAATCACAAAAGAAACAGCTCGAGGGACAAAACAAAAGAAACCAGGATACAAACAAAAACAAACCCGCAGGCGTAAGGCACAAGGCCAGGAACATAAGCTGACACACATGAAAAAATTCTCGTGACCGCATTAATGTAGCCGCATCCTCCAGCTGCTTTCTCTCTCTTTTTATAAAGCCCTGACTGATCAGGCCGCATTGTGCTCGGCTGTAATTGGCTAGGGTTCCCCAATCAGGGGAATTTCTCATTATTTTATCATATATTTATCAAAAACGACACTAGTGCCAACTGACTGCTTTTGTGGAGTCCTGATCAATCCAGCCTAATTGGTTTCAGCATGTAGTGATCAGGACTCCACAATCAGGTGCATTGACACAAGCTGTGATGGGCATGCCCTGTCTGCCTCAGAATTGTCCACGCAATTGTCTTAGTTCTGTTGCCAGCTCAGATGGGCACTTGACTTTAGTTGAATGTGTGCTGGGGTGAGTTGTAGTGGCACACGATGACCCTCTGCTCTCCGAACACCATTGGCCCTTTCCAGGATGAGGAGGAAGGGGCTGCTGCTCCCAAGGGACATCTGGATTGGGCCGAGCACATGGGAATGTGAGAGATGGAGCCTTCATCCCCGTCTCGCTACCTCTTCTCGAGAGGTTCCATTAAACTGGACAAGTTCAAGTCTTCTGAGGAGAGTGTACAGGCCACTAAGGGGTTCGTCAGGATGACCCCCCCACCTGCACAAAATTCACAGAGGTTCACAGTTTTTTTTTTTGCCCCCCTGCTCCGACGTCCACTCGTCAATGCTTGCCATGGTCACGGCCATTAGGCATGTTGAGGCAGGTGATCTGAAATGATGACAAGACTTGACGAGGAAGAAGGACACATTCGCACGATGAAGGCATGAAAGGTGGCAAAAAAGAGAAATAAAAAAAAAATTATGATGTTAATTTATTCAGCTGGAAAGAAATGAAATTGTGCTGTTTAGCACATTAAAAAGCGCAATAAAAGGGGGTGATAAATCATGTGTATGGAAGCAGAACACTGTGACTGTGAACGTAACTCACCAAACTCCTGTTGATTATCCTAGTAATGTGTTCAGCAGGTTTAACTGAAATTCACGCTCACATCAGAATTGATAAAAGTGCATTCTGAGGTTAATTTGTGTTTATAGTTCATGTTTGCAGTGTTGTGTTGTATTATTGTGGAAGCCTTATGATGCATGTGTGTAGTCTAATGAATAGAGGTATTAGTGGAAACACAGCCAAGAATGGTCCCCACATGGCAACGGGATAACCGCAGTTCCCCCTTCAAGGCATGGACGAGTCGAGGGGGAAATCCACAGGAACCTACAACTAGCAGCAGCAAGAAGATGCAATGATGCAAGAGGGATCAACAAGAGGCAAAAACTTGCCAGTGACCTTTGCCTCCACCACCGTTACCCCTGTTTGCCCAAGTATGGGAATTGGTGCTGCAAATAGGCTCTCGCCCACAGTATCTATGGCAAGATATCTATCTCAAAGTCAAATTAAGACTCGCAAAAGCAAAGCGTCAGAGGCCATTCTGATGCTACGGTGACAGAGAACCTTACATGCCATGCCTACAGCCAGGAAAGCAGCAGCAAGAGCACCAAGGAAGCTTCTGCACCTATGCCATGCAAGGGTCAAATCACGAGGCCCGTGCAACCGTTGCAGTGAGAGAGGTCAGATCAGCTGGTACTGCCCTGCACCGAAACTGGCGCTCTTAAACCAACATGGTCACAAAGCGGCCACAATGGTCACAAATGATGCAGATTCCTTTGGTCAACAGACAGCCTCCCTGCACTTGTTTCTGTAGACATTGTCACTTATGTAGCAAGTGTTCTTTGCAGCAAATGCTGTAGTATTCCTGAATACTGAAAATTCTACTATTTTTACATAATTAATGCTCGTAAAAAACATGCCTCTCCTTCATGATCTCTGTTTTTCCCGTTCAAACACTCATACATACAGACATAGTGTCTGAAACCAGTCACCCTACTGACATCTGCTGGAGAAAATACGTTTAGTCGTCACACGCTCCTATGAAGACGTAATGCTGAGGTATTTCCCAGTTCCCATTATATTTCAACCTATAAACCACTCACCACATCTGCAATTTCAGGGCATACCATGCAATTTAATGTACATTACCGATAATATATGGAGTATGTTATTTATATACTTTCAAACATATAAATAGCATATAAATAAATGTATATAGAGTGAAAAGTTATTTGATGACGAATTGAAAGTATTGCAGTGCAAACCGTGCAGCGATACAGCGGTCTGTGTAGGCACCACAGAACAGCATTAGCAATAAGCGGTGATGGAAAGTTCGTCAGAAAGTGAGAATAAAAACGACAGTAATGTTCTCTGTATGAAATGTGCGATATAAAAAACAGTCGGACTGATGATTTAATGTTTACTTTCTCAGGAACAGTTTTAACTAACTAAAGAAAGTGACTTTTCCGCACAAGACAAATGCACCTTAGCTGAAAATGCCACCGTCCACAGAGCAACGACCCAGCCACGTAACGCCAGCTGTTACCTAAAAACGTAATAAAAAAACTAAAATGTTAAAAATCCTCTTGTGGCGTTGAGAGAAGGAAACATCGCGAGACTGGGATTTACATGCACGCCACGCGAGAGGCTTTTATTAACATTTATCGGCAACTTTTTCAAGTCCAGCCGGGAGCGCAGCTTCTCACGCCGGGGGAGGCGCGTCGGGTATAAAAAGGGGGCCGCAGCCGGTTCCGCGCCGTTCCCGGGGTTCCCAGTCCGCGTCCACCATGCTGTGGGTTCTGCTGGTTCTCGCCCTGCGCCTACAGCACGCCTGTTCTAGAAACGACGACGAGCCGTAAGTGTGTGTGAACGTTCAGAATGTGACCTACAGGAGAAGATGGAGAAGTGCTATGTCGTTCTGATGTCCCTTGTCCCGGTCCTCCCCAAAGCCTCTTAAATCGAGCGTGTTTCTTTGAAGGGTTTACCTGGTCACCGTCCCCGCCACTGTATTCGGGGGCAGCACGGAGACCCTGTGCATCACCCTGCTGGTACCTGAAGGTCCGGTTTCTGTAGAAATTCTGCTGGAAAACTCGAGCGGCTTCAGCAACACGTCGCTTCTGGAGCAGAGCGTTTCACAGAACTTCTACAAATGTCTTCCCTTCCAGGTCTGTTCAGTCATTGTATTAATTTGAGGCATCAGAAAATTTACTAGTGATTTCTAGCTTTTATTTATTTATTTTAATAAAAAGGTAGAAACCACTATACATTTGCTAATGTTTTTAATTTAAAGTTTTTGTATTCCTCCCCTGTACTCCCCTGTTATTCACTGCATCCATGTGTAGTTTTGTTAATATAATTAGTTGCTGTGTTTTTGACTGGATTGGTCAATATTGTATGAAGATGTGTTCTGTGTAACTTACACCTCATTTCCCCTGTCTTTTGATCCTGAGGTTCCTGATGTACATGAGGACACTGTGTTCAGCGTACTTCTCACGGTCACTTGGCTGGATGGAGTTGATGACAACTCCACCCAAATTCTTGTCACGCCATCAAAACGCCTGACCTTTATTGAGACCGACAAACCTCTCTACAAACCAGGACAAACAAGTAACAAGATTTTTCAACCTTTAAATATATTAGATTTCTCAGGCTCACATTCTATTTATATTTCTGATATTTATTTTCTCTAGTCCAGTTCCGGATAGTCTCTCTGGATACAAACTTCTTGCCTTATGATCAAGTGGTAAGAAATTTGTGTGTGTGTGTGTGTGTGTATATGTATGTATATATATATATATGTGTGTGTGTGTGTGTGTGTGTATATATATATATATATATATCTCTTATGGAAATGCACTTCTACACAATGGGATTGTGGTAAGAATCTGGTCTTGACTTCACCTAGTGGGTCATGCCCATTTGAATGCAGTTCTTGGAATTTTAATTTATTATTATTTATTTATTTTCCCCTTCCTTCCCAAGTTTGAGACTGTGGAGATTCAGGTAAATGCTGCACTTTTATTTTCTTCTCTATTAGTGTTGCCAGTTGATTTTGCAATATTACTGCTGACTTTCTTTCTTAGGACAGTGCCTCGAACCGGATCGCTCAGTGGTTGAACCAGTCCACGTTAAGCGGGATTGTAGATCTCTCGTACCCCATGGCACCTGAGGCCTCTCTGGGTTATTATGCCATCAATGTGTGGGATGAGCGAGGGCAACAGACATCTGATTCCTTTGAAATTAAGGAATATGGTCAGTTTGGGGAATCTGGTTCGAAAACCAGTTAAATTTATTTATTTATTTGGCCTCCTCATTTAAATTCCTGATTAAGTTAGTGCACAAATGTCTAGGAGACCATAACTGGCACACAGTTAAAGTAAATTTTATTTTTGACAAATAAACCAAGCACCTTTTAACAACATAGGTTCAAAATGTTTTGTTTTGAGTATGAATAATGTATTTGGGCCAATGAGGTGATTTTTTTAATGTTTAAGAGCGTGAGTGGTTTCTGCTGGCTGTCTGATCCATCCTGGCTTTCAGTCAGAGTAGTTGAATGCATTAATCTTGATCTGAATTAATCCTTCAGACCTAATGTCTTGTATTCTGTGCATCGTTGTGAAAAATGGAGTGCAGGATCACAACAGAACAGGAGTACTTTGCAAAAAAATGCCACTGATAGTTGATTTGAACAATGAACTTCAGTTTGAAAGCTTATAAACATGTTTGCATTTTTAATGTTTCTTCATCTTTCTTTAGTGTTGCCTAAATATGATGTGACTGTGCAACTACCTGAAATGTTAACAATTTTGGACCCAACTGCAATTCTGAAAGTCTGTGCCAAGTCAGTATGTTTTGAATTTTATAATTTTCTCCAAGAAAGACCTAGTGCCTTGGATTTTGACTTTCAGTTTATTAATGTAGATACACGTATGGGAAACCTGTGCTGGGATTAGTAAGTGTGAAGGTTTGCCAAAAGCAGATAATTTTTTGGGGCAGCCAAGTTATTCCTGTTTGTGAAAATTATACAATGACAGTAAGTTTTTTATTTATTTATTTTTTATTTTTGCATTTACACATAGTTTCTTATTCACTGCATCCTCTAAGCTCTCCTCAATGTCTCCTTCAATGTTTCACTATATATATGTACACTTCATTAATTTGTATACATTTTTTCTAAACTTTTAGACTGATAAAACTGGATGTGCCGTGTATGCTATTAATGTCACCAAATTTGGTGTGAATTATGATTACTATGGAAGTACGTTGAACGTAGACTGTGAAGTGACAGAAGATGGTACTGGTAAGTATCTTGCTGATTTACTTCTGCTCTTGCAGGGGAACTTTCCGATGAATAAACTATATAGTACAGAAACATTTAAAACAGTTTTTACATAAGGTCTCATTTAAAAGAAACATTTAGTGGACTTTATATCGCAGAAGAGTTGGTATGATTGAATATTTGATTTGAACCAGGGGTGGTTCTCCATGGCAGTGGCAGTGCACCGATCACCCGAAACGAAAAGACAGTTTCCTTTCAAGACTCTCCAATGTCATACAGGCCTGGAATTGACTATGAAGGACAGGTATGTCAATATATGGAAGTAATTTTGCACTAAATATTGCAAACATGTTTACTTGCCTCGTGAGGCTTCAGTTTGAAACTCTACTCTAATTAAACAAACCGCTCTGGTTTGGTGGCTTTGCCTACCTGGTTTGAAAAAAATGCTTGATAAATGTACATATATAGTGCATTTTGTGACTCATACTTAGTGACCCAATTAAACACATTACATTGTAATCACAATCTTCAAATTTTTAGAATTTCAGTAAGAAACCGAAACCACCTAAATTTATTCCCAAGCCACAGGGACCCATAGTGTAAGGATGAAAGAGTTGAGGATTACAGACCCTTGCCTTAGACCTTAGAGTAAATTTCTGCAGAAAAAATGTACACACAATTGTTTGCAGATTTAACAAAGAAAAACTGAAATCACATGGTCCTTTTTTTTATAATCATTTTGATCTTTCGTTTGACCTCAGATCAAACTCACTTCAACGTACCCCTCCACGGATTTGTCCAGCCCTGTTGCAAATACATCAGTTTACCTGTCTGCTCAGTACAATGAACACACAGAAAACAGGGTGCTAACAACGGACTACAATGGCCTGGCCTACTTTTCATTAGATACTTCCCTGTGGAATTCATCTCAGGTTTATCTCAAGGTGGGCTCTCCCCCCCGATTTAGTAAACAGTTGATCACATTTTATATTCTTAATTTGTTTGTTCTTTCTTTTAACCAGGCTGATCTGGAACCTGCTGAAAACATGACTGTAAATACGTACTCAAGTTCTTCAGCTCAAATTTCCCTAAATCTCTTTTATTCGAAAAGCAAGAGCTTTTTGAGCCTCAGAAAACAGGATGGGAGTCTCTCGTGTGATTCTAAAGGCACAATAAATGCCAGTTACATTATCCAAGCTGATGAATTGGAAAGCAGTCAGGAGTCGCTTGACTTTTACTACCTGGTAAGTTTTTTACTTTTCAGACTTTTCATTAAAAAGAATAATACTTAAAATGTATTTGCCTTAATCAGCCTGCTCAAATTCAACTTGTGAATCATGGTCCTATTCAACTGCAAAGAAAATTCTGCATAATCCCCCAAACTAAGCATGAGAATCAGTGATCACCTCAAGCAGCTAATCATCCAGCTAATCAAGTCCTACAGACATGTGAAACAAATGACTATGCCAGTGTTATGGCTCAGCTTGTGACTAAGTGCTGATTAACAGTCCAATAAAATTTAATGGAACAGTAGTCCGGTATTAATGCTAATTCTTCCACAAAATTCCTGACCGGGCCTACAAAGTCCACTCAGCCTTGTTCCACATTAATGTTATAGTTATTTTGATGGGACTGCAAATTTGCACTTATACAAGCTTTACACTGTGCTCATGTCATTCCTTTGGACTACACTAAAGATATTTTCGTTTTCAAAAACAAGTTTTATTTTTCCCCTAATCAAACAGGTCTTGTCGAGAGGGAAGACTGTCCAGCATGGACTAATCACTGTGGCTGTGTGCGACCAGTCTGGTACCAGTATTATTGCTTTATTTTTACAGCCGTGCTCCATGCTGTCCTCTCATCCTTGTGTTCACTGTCTTATTCCCACTTTTATAGTGAACAAAGGGGAGCTGTCCTTCTCACTGCAGCAGGTTCCTGATCTGTCCCCGCTTGTGCAGGTTGTGGTCTACACTGTACTGCCTGGTGGAGAAACTGTAGCAGACAGTATGGACTTCCCCATTGAGCTGTGCTTCAAAAATAAGGTCTGCACTATTAACATCAACTTGTGAAAAATGTGACTTTGGTCCTCCGCGACATTGGTTGGGAGGTCGTAATAAAGGTTTTTCACAAGTGGGAAATTTACATAGTCAGCAGAAAGTGGACTGTGTAAAAGATCAGATCAGCAAAAAATAAATGGCATAGAGAATATGCAGACCATATAATATAAAATGCTCTCTATACAACCTCCTTGTGTTAGCACCTTTAGTTAAATTTATTTTAAACTATGTATACCTTGCAATACATTCTTATCTGCCTTTTCATGATGCGCTTGAAAATGTTCATCTTAAAGACTACGAACAGTAGTTGGCCTAGTTGGGACTAGTTGGCCAGTCCTCCTCTGCAAGAGGGAACTTTTTACACCTTGAAAATGTGAATTGAAGGAACATTTTATTCAATTAGAGAAGAATAGTTGTGGAAAGGTAGACTCAACTATTCAGTGTTATTGAACGTCTGCTCGTTGTTAATCGTACCACCATAGAAGGTTTCCAATACAGTAAAGACTCCTGTGTAATCAAATGTTTTTCAGGTATCTCTCAGTTTTCCTGTGTCCACGGAGCTTCCTGGTGAAAAAACCTCCCTCAGCCTGGCTGCTCACCCCGGATCTCTCTGCTCTGTCAGGGCCGTGGACCAGAGTGTCCTTCTGATGAAACCTGGACAGGAGCTGACCGCCAAATCAGTACTTTTGTCAATTTAGTAGTGTTATTTATGATCCTTCATAATTGAAAGCACTTTAGCAGAGGCTGTGGAGTGTTCTTCAACCCAGTCTTCAAAACTCTTATAAATATTAAAAAGTGCATACGTATTCCTAACATCAAATCAATTAAAATATAACTAACTTATGTTTATCGTTATGGAGTGCTACATGTGCCACAATTGATTAAATGGTAAAATTAAGTTTTATTACTTTAATTCAATATGACCGGAATTAAACATTAAAATTAAATTTGCCATTGAAATTTATTTTAATTTGGCACATTCAATGCATCAGTAATTAGTCTGACCAATGAACGTGGGTGGGGCCTGAGGCCTTACCAACATGTCTTCCATTTATGGGTGCTACGTGCCAAAAGTAACTCTTACTGGAGGTAGTTAAATTCCTGCCCTTTACTCGCTACATATTAACATGCTGCATCCCCTGCTTCGATGTGGTGGATAGTGACTACTTAAGTATAGAGACTTTTTACTTCAGTACATTTGTCAAATCTTGCATTTTATTTCACTATTCAAAAGCAGTAGTTCCTTTTCCATTATAAATAAATAATAATAAAAAAAAACCGAACCTTTTGACCCACAAGAGAATCGCGCATTCCGCATCTCCTGGCTGGATAAATGTAAATAAAAGCCTCTCATGTGGCGTGCATGTAAATCCCAGTCTTGTGATATTTCCTTAAGCAGTTATGATTTTGTTTTGTGAATGCAGTAGTAGATGAGCACAAATGTCCATTTTAAAAGTATGCATTAGTTCTCAACATGAGGACTAGCATCTTCTACAACTAAGATTCAGCTTTCAAATAGTTAGGCTCTGTCAAAAATATAAAGGTGGGCTGAAGCCAGTCACTGTAAGTTCTGGATAAAGGTGCCTGACAAATGTTGTGACTGTTAATGTTATTTTAATAGTTCAGTGGCAGATTAATTAATGACATTCCATTCAAAATTATTTATTAAGTTAGCTATTAGAGCCACAATAGATGTACTTTTGGTACTTGAATACATCTGAAGGGAAGTAAGTGTAACCAAACTACTTTTACTTAAGTACATGATTTGTGTACTTAGTCCACCACTGCTGCTAAACATGCAAAATATCTTAGCAGCTCTGCTGGAAAATACACATGCGTGTCCATGTAAGAGATCAGGCTAGATCAGTATTAGTCCCCTCCCCAAAAAAAGACCTGGAACACCTAAATAAAATGGCACTATGCAAATGGTGTTTTCCATTAGTTTGCACGAGAGTGCAAGGCAATCTTCTGGCATATTGCATGCATTTTATGTGCATGAGGTAGCTATGATCAGTGTGGTCTCTTGGTCCACTTAATCATTAAGTCTGCATGATCACTTTTGGTTTGGTATTTGTAATGTGGATTTTGTTGATTACTAATGTTAAATTAGTAATCAATAAGATCACATAAATTTTCTTGATTTTTGTAGGTATTTGACTACCTTCCTGTTCAAAGGGTTTCTGGGTATCCATTCTTAGTGGATGAAAGTGATTCCTCTTCCTGCTTCATTGTACCACCTCGACCTTTTGTACCACTACATGATGTGACTCCGACACCAACTACGACGGAGACACCAGTGACCAATTCTCAAAATGAAGGAGAAAAAAAGGCTGACCGCAAAAAACGATTGTGGTTTCCATACTTTGGAAACCAAAACGATGTCTACAGCATCTTCAAAGTAAATACATGCGGTGTTAAATTTAAATTAGTTAAATTTTAAAACAATCTGCAGTTCTGAAGTCATTTATTAATTTTTAGGATATCGGGATCAAGATTCTAACAAACTCTGATGTGAAGGACCCATTTAATTGTTTTCCAATAATGTTTGAAAGTGGTTTGTATTTTTTTTTTTAATTGTGACATTACTCAATCACTAAAATAATTAGGGTTTTAGAAATGTTTTTATTTACAGTGCTTAGAGGCCCTCCAGAAGCGCCTGTTGCACCAGAAGTATTTTTTGCCCCAGGTGCAGCAGCACCCAGAGAGAAACAGACTGTTCGCACTTATTTCCCTGAGACATGGATCTGGGACCTGGTACCAGTAGGGTATGTCTCATGAAATCAATGTTTACTTTAAAACCAGTTTTCTTCTTTTAAAAAAGTTATTTATATGTAAATTGCAACTACTAATGTGTTGCGCTTGACTGCTGTAAGAAAGGATCATTTTGTCCCCCAAATGTCTGCACTGCATTTAAACAAGGCCGTCAGAGTACAGGGATTATGGTCAGATTAATCTATGTAAAATGAGTTACAGTGAAAGGAATGACACATTTTATTTATTTGGTCAGACATTCTGGATCAGTCACTGTTGAGAGAACCGTACCAGATACCATCACTACATGGGTAGCAGATGCATTTTGTACATCTCCGGTGGGCTTTGGACTGGCACCCAGCGTTACCCTCACTGCGTTCCAGCCATTTTTTGTTAGCCTGACGCTGCCTTACTCTGTGATCCGGGGCGAGGTCTTTACCCTCAAAGCCACAGTCTTCAACTACCTGTCCAAATGTATCGTGGTGAGACTTCTTACAAAATTCTTCAGCTTCTTTTTTTTTTTCTTCTTCCTGCAATGCAGTGATGACGTTAACATTCATTTTGATCATTCTGAAAATGAAGGTGAAAGTAACCCTGGCTGACTCTACCCAGTTCAAAGTGCAACCCAGTAAAGGTTCTACAGACACTCGCTGTCTGTGTGAAAATGAGAGCTGGACTTTCGGATGGGTCGTGACCCCCTCAGTTCTGGGTAGGGTCGTGTTCTCGTTCAGCTGGAGGTGCAGAGGCTGCTTGAGAAATGCTTTATGCACTTGCTTTGTATTTTCCAGGTGTGGTGAGCTTTAACGTAACTGCTGAGATTATAAACGGCGACAAGCTGCTGTGTGGAAATGAGGTGACAGTGGTGCCAGATCAGGGACTCAAGGATACGGTGGTTCAGACTTTGCTGGTGGAGGTGAGGCCTTTGTGTAAAACTGATGTATTTATTTAATTTCCCCTCCCTTCTAGACGTTGTCCTAAAGCTGCCAAATAATTAAATGGTTACTTCCCTAACCATTAAGTAAACTTACAAATGCATTCAATATATTCTCATTAATCCATTGTCTGGATTTTTCAGGCTGAAGGAACACAGAAAACAGTCACCCACAATGCACTGCTCTGTCCAGCAGGTATGGTTTGAGTCTTTCAATACTGAATTTTTCAAAACGGCAGTAATCATTATTTATTTTTTTGGAACCCAGAAAGTCCAGTGGAAAAGCATATTTCACTCACTCTGCCAGAGGTCTTTGTGGAAGGCTCTGAAAAGGCCTTTGTCTCAGTTCTAGGTGAGATTTTCAGTAATTCTGTTTCAGTATCTGTTCAGTAAAGACAAGAACCATATCATTCTTCTAATATACGGTCTTAAAATTCCACAGTATTTCGATCAACAAAAATGAACGGTTATTGTATTTTCCATTTCTTTTTCTAGTCTTTTAAAAGTAACCAGTCAGAAGAAGTACATGGGGAAACTGAACTGAATCAGGCCTCAATTAGGATTCGGAAGTTGAACACTGTGATCCTGTTCCACTCTTAACTAGGGGTGTTGAAATTAATTGTATAATTGATTCATTGGAATGCATACATAGTGTTCTGCATCAATGCAGTGCATAACATACTTATGATAATTAATTCTCATTCCTAGTTTTAAAAAGTATTGAATATAGTGACTTATCAGAGTATAGTGCAGCTATGGGTAGGAGTTTCACATTACGTGGCACCCCACTTGGCGGGCCTTGTTCTCACTCCGTGGTCAACATTGAAATTTGACTAAATCTGCCCACAGCATGAAGTACTACCAGTAAATACAACTGTTACAAGGTGAACGCTGACATTTGTCACATGATTACTATGTATGGGATGCATTGATTTTATCATCAATATCTTGAGGCCAGTGAAAGTTTGCTACTCCTTTAAGATTTTCTCTGGAGAAAGCTTTGGGAATGCAACAGTAAACTTAGTGAAGCAGCAGTTGTGACCCATGTTTCTTGACAGGTGATCTAATGGGTCGAGCCATGAAAAACTTGGGCAGCCTGCTGGCTATGCCATATGGATGTGGGGAGCAGAACATGTTGCTTTTTGCCCCCAACATCTTCATCCTCAAGTACCTGGAGAGTACAAACCAACTCACAGACGAAATCAAGGGCAGGGCCACAAGATTTCTGGAGAGTGGTGGGTGCTTCATTTACATTTTACAGCATTTCAGACGCCCTTATCCAGAGCGACTTTCAATCAGTAGGTACATGGACACTCCCCCTGGAGCAATGTTAGGGTTAAGTGTCTTGCTCAGGGACACAATGGTAGTAAGTGGGATTTTGAAACACCCCCCCCAAATCTGGCTAGTACAGTATCAGTCTCATCATCGAAACTGATTTTAGCCATGCTAAGATAATTGAAATGTGTTTATGAATTAAGCTTTTTAGTGGAACTTGATAATGAACACCGTAATACCTTATAATTATATGTATGCAGTTATTCCATCATTATCAGCAACAATTAGTCTAGAGACCCAATGGCAGCCATTTCTAGCTATTGTAATTTTTATACATAGTTTCCTACCAAGCCTTTGAGCTTTAAACTTTTTTTTTTTTTTTTTTTTTTTTAATATACATATTTCTCACCTTTTGTTTCAGGCTATCAAAGAGAACTCACTTACAAGCATTCTGATGGATCCTATAGTGCTTTTGGAAACAGTGATGATTCAGGAAACACATGGTCAGTGTAGATCAGCTTTTAGAAGCATTAGTTTTGGGATTGTTTTTAATATCGAACATTTTATCATTAGGCTCACAGGTTTTGTCATGAAGTCTTTTGGAGTCGCAAGACCGTATATCTTCATAGACCCTAAAGACATTACTGATGCTAAAAACTGGCTTGGAAACCACCAACAGGAAAGTGGTTGTATTGCTTCAGTTGGGAAACTTTTCCATAACGACTTGAAGGTGAGCGGGTAAAGGGGTGCTTTTAAACTAGGACTTATTCAGGTTTGTCATGTATAGTCAGTAAGTTTTATTTTATTTTTTGTTTTTCTCAAAAACACAGGGAGGAGTAAGTGATGAAATCTCCCTCACTGCCTATATCAGTGCTGCCCTCCTGGAGCTGGACAACAACACTTCTGTAAGCGTTAGACCAGCTATATATATATCTAGGGTTTTCAAATATAACAAGTTTAATTTATTATTCTGTAGGATCCTGTGATTGAGCGGAGTCTATCCTGCCTGAAAAGCAACGCTACAACACTGAATAACACCTACACCACTGCCTTACTGTTCTACACGTTCACTCTGGCAGGGGACAAAGAGATGAGAAGCACGCTACTTAATCAACTAGATGAACAAGCTATAATTTCAGGTTAAATAAATTACAAACCTTTACCAAAACCCTGTGATTCTTGAGAGGGCCATAGAAATTTGTTTTCTTAATTCTAACATTTAACCTCAAACATTCCAAGCTGCAATAGTATTTAATGATTTTAAATCTCTTTATACATTCTTATTCCTGCAGACTGGTTTTTGTAGCTTTCTCTCACTGATTACTTGTAGGAGGTGGCCATTACTGGGGACAGCCTGAGGATTCTGGGAAGAATATTGACTCTGTTGCTGTGGAAACGTCCTCCTATGTTCTCCTTGCCCTGCTCTCTGGACCTGAACTGGATGGCTTTGGACTGGGATATTCCGCCAGCATTGTGCACTGGTTGGCCCAAAACCAGAACCCTTATGGAGGCTTTTCCTCAACACAGGTGCCATGCTTGTGCTCGTAAATTTTATTTTGCTAGGTTTCTGCAATCGACACTTGTTTCATAAAGATCAGATTAACAGTCGTTATCAAAACTACACTTGTGGACACACATGGACACCTTGTTGCAGCTGATCTAATGTAATGTAATTTATTTTTGGCTGATCCATGGTGAAGTAACTTCATAAATGTTATTTTGTATCATGCCTGTTTACTTCATGTATTCACTCAATCCCTATGACACTTCCTCATCTCACTCATTTTTGGAATGTGAACTGCTCCAGTTTAACATTGTTATTTTTGTATCTAGGATACAGTGGTGGCTCTCCAAGCCCTCTCACTGTACAGTGCTGCCACGTACAGCCCAAAAGGAGAGACTACGGTCTCTGTTTCCTCACCAGGAGGATTTCAGACTGACTTCACCATAAACCAGAACAACCGGCTGCTGTATCAGGAGAAGCGACTGCAGGGCATTCCTGGGAACTTCAGCATCCACGGGAAGGGTCAGAGCTGTGTTTTTGTGCAGGTGATTCTGATCCCAGTTTGTGTCAGTGTACTTTACATTTACAGCATTTATCAGGCGCCTTACAATCAGTAGTTACAAGGACAGTCCCCCTAGAGCAACTTGTTATGTCTTGCTCATGGACACAATGGTAGTAAGTGGGATTTGAACTCTTCTAGTTTTTTTTTTTTTTTTTCTGTCTTAAATCACCAAAAATCTGAAAGCTTTCGCTCACTGTATTTTAGGGAACATTTTTATTGCACTTTTTTTTTTTTTTTTTTTTTTTTTAATTGTAAACTATGAACACACAAGGCAGTTTTATGTTTTGAGGTGTTGTGCCTGATGCTTAATGTAAATGTACACTTTCTTACATGTAAAAGACTGTCACCACCTGCAAAAAAAAAATCCCATACTGCTACAAACTATCAAACCACTTGCAGTACAGTATTTGTAGTAGTTGATCTGGAATGACTTCCAGTTTTTCGCATAGCTTTATTGAACTTCACCCCCTACAGATGGCCATGTTCTACAATATCCCCCCTACTCCGGACGACTCTGCATTTAACATTTCTACAAGGACTTCAGGGACCTGTAATGGAACGAAGATACTCTTTGTATCTGTGGATGTGTGGTGAGATTTTGCACATTTTCTACAACACAAGGGGCCTGTCCCATTGATTTTAAACCTAGATTAAAGCTTTGTCTAAAACCGGCTTAATCCATGAGTGGGAAACAGACCCAAGATGTTTACCTGAACCTTTTACTAGTTCAGGATCAGTACCTTGTTACCAGTGTACTTGTGCTGCTTTTGGTGGCATGTCTTGTTTTAGTCTAGTTTGAGCAAAGCGGTCATGTCCATATTCATTTTAGTCAAGTTTCAGTCGACACTGTGTTTTAGGCACAATTATCAATTAATATTTTAGCACATGACAAGGTTTGTTGACTAAATATCTTAGTCATAAATTTTAGTTTCCAACACTAGCTGTCTCTTTTACTTTCTACTGCTCCTTTTGTGAACAAGGCTAAACTTTGCATCTTATATTAGGTATACAGGCCCACGAGAAGAAACCAACATGGTGATCATTAACATCAAGCTGTTGTCTGGGTTCAGCCCAGTTACAGACTCTCTGGAAACTGTGAGAAACAAGTAGTTGTTGTGGTGAAAATAGGCTTTTTAAAGAGTTACAACTGTGCTGTTCTGTAACTGCACATGCACTGCCTTCCCTGCAGCTGAAAGAAGACCACAACGTGAAGAGAGTTGACCAGCAAAACGACCAGGTTATAATCTACCTGGATGCAGTAAGAGAAAATACAAGCTATTTCATGAATTATTTTACTATGGGGAAATTTCATACTTACCAATACACTGATTTGTATGTTGCAGCTCAGAAATATGGAGGCCAAAACTTACAGCATAATCATTCAGGAAGATGTTCCAATAGGGAACCTTAAACCTGCCACTGTGAAGATTTATGACTACTACCAGATAAGTAAGGATTTTGTTTTGTTCTGTATTAGTGACTAGATTTGAGTTAATGTTGAAAATAATACCTATGGAATGATAAAAATGTGTATAGATTTATACTAGAGGTGTGAACGTCCACTGGTCTCATGATTCTAAGATTATCAATGCCTCTTGATTAATCTCATTTCTACATTGTCACATAATTTCAAATACAATTTAAGGTCTCATACACCTGTGGACTTTTTGATTTGTCCGTGCTCACCTTTTCATGCAGCTGGTAAGGAAATGGACTAATCAGAAGATTGCCGGTTTGCCTCCTTCAACTGAGCAAAGCACCGTCCCCACACACTGCTCCCGGGCGCTTTTCATGGCTGCCCACTGCTCTCTAAGGGTCATGGCTAAATGCAGATGACTAAATGCAGTGTGCTGTGTATCACAATGACAATCACTTCACTTTCAGGGGTGCTGTACTCTGACACCCCCCCAAACTAATCAGATCCAGCCAAATCTAAATTCACCTGCCCCCCATGTATCACTTTGTTCAGATTTAAAAAAAAAAAAAAAAAAAAAAAAAAGGGAGTTACATGGACTTGGGAACACTTAAACACAATCTAACGTCTGTGAAATCAAACGGTCCACTTAGGAAGCAACGCGATCAACATGCTGTTGTGCAAGTTCTAGGCAAATCGCAAGACGTCCCCAATAAAGGCGTGGTTCTGCAGGTGGTGACCACAGACCACTTGGTTCTTCCTTTTGTGTGATAGTTGTCTGCACATTCAACTACGTAAAGAACAAAGAATTTAATTCAGATCTAGGATTTCTTGTGCTGTCTGTAGACTTAGACAAGTGAGATTTCCCGTACCTCAAACCACATGCACCCTCAAACAGTTGTGCAATGGAGAATAGTTGGTCCAGCCAGGATAGAGGATCTTTATTTTTTATTTTATTTTTATTTTTTTAAATGTTCTGGCTCACCAATCAATTAAACTCAGGTTCCAATTGTTTGTTTGCAGGTGATGAAGCTGTGACTGAGTACAGTTCTCCATGTGCTGAGTAAGTTCCATCTGAATCCAGGTTTAAATCTGGTTCATCAGCCATTCAGTTATTTAATCATTAAACTGAACTACCAAATTATATTATGGTCCTGATTTTTATTTATTTATTTATTTATTTTTTTGTTTATTTTCTCCTCCCCAGGTGATTCAAAACATTTATCTAAGACTCAACTCCATAGTTGCTGTTAAGAAACCTACCTGATCCTGGTTCAACAGCAATTGTATGTCAGTTCTAGTTTAGTCCTAGAAAAATGTAATTTTAAAATAAATGCACTTTTTTTATTTTAATTTGTGGTTCATTTCCTAACAATATATTAATGTGTGGTGATCTTGATGTGCACTTCGGTTCAGAAGGTTAAAAGCAGGGGAATATTGTGTTTTTTTTTTTTTTTTTTTTTTTTTTTTTTTTTAAATCTATCTAGGAAATTTTAAATGAGGTCCTGGATCTTCAGATCAGCAACAATTTGTGGAGTTCCTAAGGAATGCCCTACTCTTGCTTCAGATCATAAGTCATCTGCAAACATTATAGGCCATGGGGACCTCATGTCAACCGGTCCTGTGCCATAGCACAGAGTGCTCAGAACTGATCCTTTGTGAAGACCCCCCTCCATTCCTACAGTCAGTCCAACAGTTTTAGTGGTAGGAAAGTATAAAGTGCAATATAGAGGATTTTCATCTGGAGAAGTCAGATGCCAGCAAGGAGCCCCGGACATAAGATTTAGCCTATTAAGTGCTGTAAGTGTAAAAAGTTCAGAAGAGGGTAGGATCATTTTGACCTCAGCTGCACTGTTTACTGAGCCAATCAGACCAAAAATGAAGTGGTAGCTTTTCATGCCTCTTGGCCTGCTTATGGCACAGTTGAACACCTATAAATAAACCTTAATTAGGAGATTAACTATAACTATTATCCTATTGAATCTTATGGTCTGCCAAAATCAGAATGAGTACACTAAAATTTACAATTATCCAGTTTTGGGAAGATTACTTTTGTAATTGTAACAACTTTTACATTTCCAGTTACCCTCTTTTTAAATGTAATAGTAATGTAGCTTTTGTAAATTATGAATAAATATTATCTGTCATTTTAAAATAGTAACCTGGAAGCTTTTAAAAAAATGTATATACAGTACTAAAGTCAACGTACAAACATCTTTCAATACATGAATTAACATTTTAATATAATTGATCAATTTAATAGATTATAGAAGCTACAAGGTCTGACTTCAAGGCCTCACTTTACTGTAAGATCACAGTTGTAAACTACTGCTACTGTCAGGAACTTCATGGGTTAAGGTCTTGCGCATCTCAACCAGCACCCGTTCACTGTCAAAATATACCTGGCAGCTCTGTAGCTTAACAGCAGTATCAGTGCGCAAAGTTCAACAAATGTATCTAACCACTGTGTGCACAGAATCTCTTAATTTTATATTAATTGGCTTTTTTTTTTTTTTTTTTTTTTTTTTTTTTTTTTTTTTTTTTGGGGGGTACCCTTCCCCCCCTGGCATCTCTTACCCTTATGGCAGAGGCTCATCGGTTAATGTGGATCTGTGCTGTGACTTGCAGTCAAGTTCAAGGCACGTATCATCTCTTGGTTGGACAGGAGGTGCAAAAGCAGATTTATTTATTTATTTATTTATTGGGAAAGGGGGTTTTATTTAAATAAACAAAACCTGACTCACTATTGCCAAAAAGAACTGAAACTGACCCAAAGGCATGTCAAACAAATGCTAGATAAGTAAAGTCCATGTTAATGTTGCAGCCACATCCTGTGGCTTTAACGGACCACTCTCAGCTGATGCCGTTTGAGCAGGAGTGATCAGGAACATTAAAGTGTGCACCCAGCAGCCACAGGGATGGAATATGTTCCAGAACTCTCCATTTCTGACGGTTTCCCTGAATTTTATTTAAATGTAATTTTGCAGTGATCTCATTCCCCAACCGCAGAGCTGCTCAAGTGGAATAGTTTTTACATGAGGCATGATGCCATACACTTCATTACTGGCACCAAACAAAACACACAGGTAGAATAGGTTTGATGCAAAGTCAATAAATCGCTTGTCAGTTTCTGACCAGGTTTTCTGATTTTCCTCAATGAGAAGTCCAGCTGCACAGAGGTTCACAGACCTGACCATGTTGATTTTATATGCTCATCCTTACTCTGCAGCTCTAAATTTTAAGCTCATTGAAGTTCAGTAAGATCAATCAGGAAAGCTAAATCCACAACATTGTGTTCAACCTTGGGGCAGTGATGGCCTAGCGTTATTAAAAAAAAAAAAAAAAAAAACTTTACTATCGACTTAGGATCACAATTTAATTGTCACGTGTAACTCGTTACTCCCCAACCATGATTACAAAAAGTTAAGTGCTGCAAATGGATAGTCCTGTTGAACTAAAAATGTCAAATCAATAAAGATTTTGATGCTTTGTCCCTTACTTTGTCAGTTATGTTTCATTTGCTTCATATGACATTCTAAACTAGTCTTTTGAGCTGTAGACATATCACTGTACCAGTATAGAAAAAAAATGTATTGACTCCCTGTAAGTGGCTGTAAATCTGGAACAATAGATATTTTCCAGAAACTCTGTAGCTCCTACATTTTACGTTTGCAGGCGCCATAGTTGTGCTATAGGGCTCATCTCCAACAATGGTGAGGTAGAGAACCTACCAGAGGTCTGTCTGGTTTTAACAGACTCTAGCTGAATGTGGCTTCAGCAGTAGACAACAATGTCAAAACCAATCAATTGGTCTTTTGTGGAGAAGGTGAGTGCCTTACATCCCTAATCTCACCCCCATTACAATTAACTGCTACAATCACACAGGGGCTTCAGGGTCATCACGGCCCCCTTCCCTCCCAAGCCGTAAGACTCCTAAAAAAGGATCTGCACCCTGTAAAAAGAGCCCCAAAGTGGTGATTGTGGCAGATTAGCACCAATGCAACTCTTGTAAACCTGTAAAATGTTGTGTTTTCTCGTTTCTGTTCATATTTGCATATTCTGTAAATAAAGTGGATAAGGACACATCACTGCATGTTGTACTTGTATTTTTCCACTTTGAATCTGGTTACTAAGATATACTGGAGCATGACCATGCAAACATTAGGTGAGAAGCAGAATCTTATTCAATGCGGTACTTACGGTAAGTAAGAAAATAAATTATGCCAAGACAATAAAGCAGTAATCTGTTTATAACATCTTGTGCATGTGAGGCTGCACCCAGGCTGCAGAGTTTTAAACAAGTTGGAGCTTATTCAGGGAAACCGCATGGCAACAAAGTTACAGTAGTCCAGTCCAGATGTTATTAATGCATGTACTAATGTCTCTACATCAGAGAATGAGAAACAGTACATCCTGGAAAAAAATGTAATATGACAGTCAAAAAGCAGAGCATCATAGGTCGCACCCAATTTTTCTTTACTAATTTAGTAGGAACAATCTTATCTATATTCTATATTTATTTATATAGGGACCAATCACCAAAACTTTAGTCTTATCCGAGTTAGGCATATGATAGTTGCATGGCCATCCAGTCTCTGTCTTTTATGCAAATTTCCTTCTTAGAAATGTGGTGAACTTCATCCGCTTGACAGACATGTACACATGTAAATTTTAATTTATTCCATATCTACGAACCAAATGTCAGAGCAGAAGCATGTACTATGAGAATAACAAGGGGCCCACAACTGAACAATGTGGAATCCCATATTTCAGTCTGGTTTTTGCAGAGTAGTCACAACTAATTTTTAAGCCAATTCCATAGGATGTTATAATCTATGCTGTCTAAGGTCTAAGAGAACTAACACAGAGATTAGGTCCTGGTCAGAAGATAAGAGGAGGTCCTTTTAATACTGTGACTTTGGGTGCTGGAAGGACTTCAGGAGAATTGGAAGAGAATTAGCCATCACTTTTATTTAAACCCCCAAGTGCTATAGGTTGTGAGAAGTCTGGCAATTCAAAAAGGTTCCCTAATGCAGTAATATGCCCCAGTGCCATCACCGCTACATGTCTACTTCATGACAATCAGTCATCCACCCCACCCACCCCATGCTCCCTGCTACAGTGGTTAACCAATCACGCATTAACACCCACAACCTGTCCACAAGAAGTGGGACAGGGGTCAGGGGTGGGAAGGACAGGAGCAGTAGTCAATGCTCATTTCAGTTTCTCGAATGTCACTGTACACTCGGCAGTTTCCATATAGTCGCACTAGTCGTTTTTATTGAACATTTAGGTGATATAATATGCAAACTATGTTTAAACCACCCCATAAAACATTTCTAAGCACAAGTTGGCCACAAAAGAACCAAATTCTGAATTGTATGGTTCAACTCAAACATTATAATAAAAAGAGAAAATAAACCAAAATCAAATTATCAATAATTCCTTATTAACAAATTGTGCTTTTTGTTCTTTCTATAGCAAATAGTTGTATATTGGCAGTTTTTACTGACAAATGAGCACACTGGCTGCTGATATAAGAAATTAAATACAGCGCTCTGCCCCACAAAATACTACAGACTGTTCAGATTGAGCCACATAACACAAACAAAAAGCCTATAAAATGTATTAAAAATAAAAAAAACTGAGAAAGCACAGGTACATAACTATTCACAGCCTTTGTCATGATACTCCTGCCTCCTGTGTCCCCTGATCATCCGTGAGATGTTTCTGCAGTTTAGTTGGAGTCCACCTGTGGAAAAAAACAATAGATTTTACATGATTGATTTACATTGGAAAGGCACACGCCTGTGCATATCAAGTCCCACAGGCCACAACCGAGGACACAAGTTCAGAAAGTGTAATCGGGGAAAAGAAATGGAGCGTAGTTACTGAGTCATCCGTTCGCAGAAAGATGTCAATGGGAGTATTTGCTAAAATATAAAATGTGTTGTCTCATCTGATTTATACAAGACAGTGATGCTCCTTATTGCCGCTGTTGGCAATGAATTATCATTAGCTCTTCTTAGTTTAGCAATGGTGTCAAACAAAATCCAAGAATTGTTCTTGTTTTATTCTATCAAAGTATACAGATATGCAGATCTAAAAAAGGAACGACCTTTTCAATGTTTGATAAGACTGTCCTTCCAGGTTTGAGCTACGCAATTCCCTTTCCAGTCTGCGTGTGTCCTGCTTCAGTTGACCGGTATGGTTATGTCATGTAGCCTCCTTTTCAACATTATTACACTTCATTTTTACTGGACCAACCATATGCAGGCTACTTCAAAGTAAAGCATCCGTGGTCTCTGGTACTTGTTTACTGCAGAATCTGGGAGGTCGGCCAGCTACAGTGTTGGAGGAAGATGTTTAATATACTCGGAACATTTGGAGTTTGTGAAGTTGTGCTCCTCACTGTCTCTTTGGAGTCTCGAAGCACAGGATCCTAATATGAAGAGAGAATAATAAGTTACGCAACAATGTATTATTTGCGTTTTGAATCGCGTTTGTGCAGTTCCTAACAGTGTTTCCGTACAGTGAGGATGTCCTTGCGTTTAGAAGCCCACGACTGATTCAGCCGCATCGAGTCGCGGGCTGGAGGTCTTCTGTAATCTGGGTCGGAGGCCGCGTCATGAGGCCCACAACGGGGGAGGCGCGTCGACCATAAAGGGGGCAGCAGCGGATTCCGCTGCGGGTTCCCAGTCCGCGTGCACCATGCTGTGGGTTCTGCTGGTTCTCGCCCTGCGCCTACAGGCCGCCTGTTCTACAAACATCCACGGGCCGTAAGTGTGTGTTTTTTTGTTGTACGTGTGCGCGCACGGGCTGTTAGTCACTATTTGGGGTTTCGGTCTGTTGTAGAATGATATTTGGTCCTGTCTCATGCTTTGAAGGGTTTACCTGGTCACCGTCCCCTCCACTGTATTCGGGGGCAGCACCGAGACCCTGTGCATCACCCTGCTGGTACCTGAAGGTCCGGTTTCTGCAGAAGTCCTGCTGGAAAACCCGAGCGGCTTCAGCAACACTTCGCTTCTGGAGCAGAGCGTTTCACAGAACTTCTACAAATGTCTTCCCTTCCAGGTCTGTTCGCTATATGTTTAGCCTGAATGTGGATTTAGAATAAAAATGTGTATTTATGCATAAGTGTGACAGGACAGGACAAAATCATTCATTACAGTTACTGTTCTAATTGAATTTTGAATGAGATGTTCAAAATATTAGCACCTTTGCCAGTGCTCTCCCCCCTCTTGAATTAAAGTTGTTTTTAATGATACAGAATTACAGAATAGCCAGAATGAAATGTTGAAATTATTTTTTTATTTAATGTCTCCTGTTTCTTTCCGCTGTGGTCTCCTCAGGTTCCTGATGTACGCAAGGACACTGTGTTCAAGCTCCATGTCACTGTCATATGTCTGGATAAAGTTTATAAAAACTCCACCCAATTTCTTGTCACACCATCACCACGCCTGACCTTTATTGAGACCGACAAGCCTCTCTACAAACCAGGACAAACCAGTAAAATACATAAGTTTTCTTTAATATGACATATTTCTCATTAATTCTGCATTAGTTTTAAGACTTTGATGTTTAATTCATCTTCTAGTTCGATTCCGGATCGTCTCCCTGGATGCCAATTTCTTGCCGTATAACCAAGTGGTAAGAGATCATTTCACGAACTTGTAGCACAAAAACAAGTCAGAAGCTAGTTGGGTGGGTGGGTCAAGTGTGTGTGGTCCAGGCAGTGTGAGCTTTAGTCATGGGCTAAGCAGCCGTTGAGTATTGTGTTTGAAATGTTCTTACTCACACTGCTGCATTGCAACATGGATTACTGGTTATATGCATCGGGTCCGTGGTCTGGAGTTCATCTAGAAGGTCATGTTTGATGAAGGCCTCATAATAAATAGATGTTGCAACCTCTGTCTGTAAGTGGGGGGAAGACCATTGTTCAACCTGTTTCTCTTTATCTGTTTCAGTTTAAGTCTGTGGAGATTGAGGTACACGCAGCATGCATTACCATCACTTGTATGTACAATCATTTAAAAATTGCAGCATACTGCACATAGCCATTGTTGGTTGTCTTTCTCCTTCATAGGACAGCGCCTCGAACCGGATCGCTCAGTGGTTGAACCAGTCCACGTTAAGTGGGATTGTAGATCTCTCGTACTCCATGGCACCTGAGGCCGCTACAGGTTCCTATGCCATCAATGTGTGGGATGAAAGAGGGCGACAGACATCTGATTCCTTTGAAATTAAGGAATATGGTCAGTATGTCTACAGCATCTAATAAAGATATTTCTGAAGGGTCTGTTGACATGGAATTCTCACCAGATGTCTTTCTCACCCATACAAAGTAATCAAACCATAGATGTCCATAAATTAAGGTGTGCGTGTGTAAGTGGAATTTCATAAAGGGACAAAAATATTGGAACACCCTTACTGAAATGTATTTAATACAAAAACCAGCTTCAGGAATGCAGGCATGGCTCAGGCGTGATTTTGGCCCATTCTTCCACACAAATGGATCCTGATCCTGAAGGTTCTTTCTCGGAACTCTGAGCTTTAGTTCTTCCAAAAGATTCTGAATAGAATTCATGTCAGGTTGTGCCATTCTAGCAGCTTTATTTTCTTTCTTTGAAACCAGTTGAGAGTTTCCTTGGCAGTGTGTCTGGGCCCTTTGTCTTGCTCCACCCTCATTTTATCATCCTGCAGCCGATTTTTATCATTTTCCATTCATCCTTGCTTCAGTAATATGAGGCCTGCCAGTGCCGTGTTCTGGAAAAATAGCCTGACACCATGATGTTCCCACGTCCAAACTTCACTGCTGTTGTGGTGTTTTGGGGTGGTATGCAGTTAACTTCAAATCAATCACACAACACTGCAGTCATTTGTAAATTCTTTTGTGTTTATTCGCCTTTCTTAAGTGTTGCCTAAATACGAAGTGAAGGTGCACCTGCCTGAAATGTTAACAATTTTGGAGCCAACTGCAGCACTTAAAATCTGTGCCAAGTGAGTATATGATTAAAATGTTCTAATATTGTTCTTGCAATAAAGCACCTGTGTTCAGTATTTTGATTGCAGTTTATGCCTGCAGATACACATATGGGAAGCCTGTACTGGGATCAGTAAGTGCAGAGGTTTGCAAAAGGTCACTGTGGCGTTGGATGGGTCATCTTGACTCTTTTTGTGAAAAGTACATGATGCGAGTAAGTGTCATTTACATCAGTTGATTGACCTCAATCTAAAATCAAATCAGGTTAACATATAACCGAGTGCAAGCCAATAGATCAATATCTGCATTATGTTAAGTGTTTTATTGTTTTGTTGAGGCCTTTTCTCATTTAAATTTGCACTTGTCCAAATTAAGGTTCTATGCACTCATTTCAGCATAGTTATTATGTATTATTGGTTTTCATTGGAGTACGGAAAGTACTGAATGTCTTTTTGTGTAAAATGTCCAGACCTGCCTGATAAGCACTGGTTTTCCCACTGGTTTCAACCCTTTACATTAATTATTTTCAAAGCACTTAATTGTGGCCATAGAATCAAATTCAACATCATTACATTGAATCTTTTTTGCATTTGGTACAGCAATTATTATTAGGATTAAGTGTTTTTTTATTCTTTCTTTTTTTTGTTTGTTTAGACAGATGAGACCGGATGTGCCTTGTATACCATTAATATCACCAAATTCGCTGTGAATTATGAGCAGAATCGAAATAGATTGCATGTGGAATGCGAAATGAAGGAAGATGGAACAGGTAAGTGCTGCCTGTGATTGGTTATTGATCATGTGCTCCTAAACTAAAATTTATTACTGTACAGGGTGGGCCATTTATATGGATACACCTTAATAAAATGGGAATGGTTGAACACATTTTATAAGTGGTCAGAAACTTGTGAAATAACTCATGAAAGAATAAAGTTACCTTAAAACCAAGCACACCATTGTGTGTCACATGACCATCTTCCTATTGAAAAAACAAAAGTTGGATCCAAGATGACCGACTTCAAAATGGCCACTATGGTCACCACCCATCTTGAAAAGTTTGCCCCCTCACATATACTAATGTGCCATAAACAGGACGCTAATATCACCAACCATTCCCATTTTATTTAGGTGTATCCATATAAATGGCCCACCCTGTAGTTTGTCGATGAGAAAGGAGAATTGGGGATACAGTTTGGGACGACAAATTGTAATGAAGTAATTGTAAACTGTTTGAGTGTGTTTGCTGTTTGCGAACCAGGGGTGGTTCTCAGGGGAAGTGGCAGTGCACCTTTTACCCAGGAGATGAAGAAGGTTTCCTTTCAGGAATATACAGAGACATACAGGCCTGGTATTGCCTATGAAGGACAGGTATGTTGAGTAGTTTTATGTTTAAGTTATTTTGATCAATTTTTCCGTTCACTCGTTTTTAGTACTTCAAGTTTTTACATTCATCTTCTACATGGGGGCAGTGGTGGCCTAGCAGTTAAGGAAGCCGGTTGCCGGTTCGAATCCCGATGCGCCAAGGTACCACTGAGCAAAGCACCGTCCCCACACACTGCTCCCCGGGCGCTTGTCTGGGCTGCCCACTGCTCACTCAGGGTGATGGGTTAAATGCAGAGGACAAATTTCATAGTGTGCACAGTGTGCTGTGCTGCTGTGTGTTATCTTTACATCTCTCAACCATTCCCTCATCTGGCTGGTAACTGGCTGGTACTTCTCCCACCAGAGAAGTATGTCACACTATGCAAAGCAAAACATCACTAAAACTCAGTTGGATCCTTATTCTACAGTTTCTCAAAGCAAAAATTAATGAGCATGATCACCAATGGTGTTTCCCTCCAGCTCTTAGACAAGAGGTCCCAGCACCTGGTGAAATACCACAGCACCTATTATTCATTAATAACACATAATTATCCACGTGGGATGGAATGATGTTCTTATTGGATCTCTGAGATTTTAACTGATCACTTGATCAAAGCTGCTTGGCTGAGGTGTAGGTCCTAATTTTTTCTGCTCCACTGTCACTGTTCACTGTTCTACTAGGTGAACGGTCTCATTAGCAGCACAAACTGTCCTATTCCTTCTCAACCTTTCATCAGTGTTTTATAATCATTTATGAAACTGTTTTCCATCCTTTGTGTCATTATGAGAAATGCGAGAGAGATGTGATAATGTGAATGTGAAAATGTGAAAGCGATTGTCATTGTGAAACACGGCAGCACAGCACACGATGACACATTGAAATGCGTCCTCTGGTTTTAACAAGTGGACAGCGATGACAAGGGTATCTGATAAATGGGAGCAGTGTGGGGGGACGGTGCTTTGCTCAGTGGCACCTCAGTGTTACCTTGGCAGATCAGGATTCGAACCGGAAACCTTCTGATTACAGGGCCACTTCCTTAACTGCTAGGCCACCACTGCCCCGGAAATCAGTGAAAGGAATGTACATCTAGTCTACACAGACTCTCCACTGATGTCCCTCAGGGCTCGCCGGTTCTCCCTGTTAGGTTATATCTTCACATGGCTTCTCATGCCACATATCCCCTTCTTTCGTACCTCTGACACATTTCCACCCAGAACTTCAAGGTCATCTCATCTGCAGTTCTTTCCTAGCACTGAGTGCCAAACTTCATGCTACAGTGTTTATATAGTAATCATCCATATATTGCTTCAGTCACAATCAGCTTTTTAAGATCTAAGTGCTCATGTTTGGATGCAGTAACAAGTCTTGAACTTGTCCAGTGATCACATTTTAAATATCTGCTAACACAAATGTTTCCAAGAGGTATAATGAGTGGTGCACAGTGGTGTATAAAAATGGGCAATTACCCAGGGCAGCTTGGTAGGAAAAAAATCTGAACATTTTTACATTTCATGTGGTCATTTTTAATGAATTAATTATTTACTTTGTTTATTGGAATTAGAGAATGAGCAATAACAATATTCTCAAAAGGTTACAAGAGAAAACAGCTCAAACAATCCCCCAATCTAGACCCAAATA
The DNA here is from genome assembly GCF_900700375.1 of Denticeps clupeoides. Lineage (NCBI taxonomy): Eukaryota > Metazoa > Chordata > Actinopteri > Clupeiformes > Denticipitidae > Denticeps > Denticeps clupeoides. Next base: position 19,983,273 of record NC_041708.1, read on the forward strand.
ATAATAAATTAAAAAAAGAAATATAGATATATTACAAATAGTACACAAAAATCGCCCCCCACACCAATCTATACAAAAAATAAATATTTAAAAATGCAAACCACCACTGTAGAGTTCCACCCACACACAAACTGTATCACCCAGGAACATAAGGGAAATTCTTGCTCTTAACCAGATTGAGAAAAGGACCCCAATTCTTTTTGTCCTGTCTTAAAGGACCCCTTAGTGAAAGTCTTATTCTTTCCAGTTTAATGAAATAAAGAATATCCTGTATCCAGTGAATTTGCATGTAGACATTTTAAACAGATGTCACAACACCAAGGAAGGGTAGGACCCAAGCGCTTTTACAAAAAACATTTTATTTTTATACAGGACGAACAAATATATAGGATTCTACTTGGGAAAATGTAGAGAGGAAACTGGGAATGGAAAGGCTTACTCACACAGACACACACACCCTCAGGCTGCGCATACTACATTTACATTTACAGCATTTATCAGACGCCCTTATCCAGAGCGACTTACAATCAGTAGTTACAGGGACAGTCCCCCTTGAGCAACTTAGCGTTAAGTGTCTTGCTCAGGGACACAATGGTAGTAAGTGGGATTTGAACCTGGGTCTTCAGGTTCATAGGCGAGTGTGTTACCCACTAGGCTACTAATACCCCTACCAAACTTGCACACAAACTCTCCACCTACGTGTAACAGACACTCCAGAGTCGCACCGACAAGACATGTGGCCTGACGGACCTGACAGCCCACTGACCAGACACAGTAAAACCGCTGGCAGCCCACCGACCACATGCATAGATTCACACAACTCACTCTCATCCACGCACAATGACCTGTTCCTTTAGAATGTTGAATGTACGGCACTGAATTTATCATTTTGACTTTGCATTTCTCAGATAAAACTCACTTCAACGTACCCCTTGACGGATTTCTCCAGCCCTGTGGCAAATGCATCAGTCTATCTGTCTGCTCAGTACAATAAACATGTGGAAAACAGGGTGCTAACAACCAACAACAATGGCCTGGCCTACTTTTCATTAGATACTTCCCTGTGGAATTCATCTCAGGTTTATCTCAAAGTGGGTTGGGTTTCTTGCTTCTTATTTGGCTTACAGTGAATCACATGTCATGTATTATTAAACATAATACATGTCATGTATTATTTTATTTATTTATTTATTTATTTATTTATTTTCCAGGTGGATTTGATTAGTGCTCAAGAAAAAAAAACATCAGGATCAACATTCTCACGTTACAGCTTTGCTGAGATTTTCCTAAACTCATTTTATTCAAAAAGCAAGAGCTTTGTGAGACTCAGAAGACAGGATGGGAGTCTCTCATGTGAGACTGACAGCACAATACGTGCCAGTTACATTATTCAAGGTGATGAGTTGAAAAGCAGTCAGGAGTCCCTCGACTTTTACTACCTGGTAAGATTTCAATCTTAAAATGGCAGTTTCAGCTAATTATCTTGTATAGAATGAAAAATAACCCATTAAACATTTCCTTTGAGTTATGCATTGTGATATATTACTATACATATTTGTGTACCTAACTGAGTTGACTAAATTCACCCTGGTGCAGGAAAAAAATACAAAAAACAAATAAATAAATCAAGATTTAACAACTAGTTTTAAAAGCAAAGTCTCTTAAAATGTATTAAATATTTGTAAATCTTGGATTAAGCACCCCTAAAGCAACTAAAGTATTTGATAAGTTCTTTTACCTGTGATGTAGGCACTAATATCATTAATATTATACTCAAACAGGTCTTGTCAAAAGGGAGGACCGTCCAACATGGACTGCTCACTGTCACTGTGAGAGACACAGGTAAATAATTCAGCAAAAAAAAAAAAGTGTATTTAAAAAGTGCGCCCACCCCTGTTAAAATCATTGCAAAACGTATACATAGATATATAACCTATAGTTATTTAAAAAAATGTGCAATTGGCTGATTGCATAAGTTTGCACACCATTAAACAACTGCTTTGATGAAGTAATTTATATTCAATTTCGAAATTCAGTCCATCAGCATGACCTGAAAATGTGTTCCAAATGCACAGACAACAGATTTTCTGTTTGATTTAAGTTGGGGCTGTGGCTGTACCATTTCAAAACTTTTTATTTCCTTCTGGTGATGGCATTCTTTTGTTCATTTGAATGTATGCTCGAGGTCATTGTTGTGTTGAAAGGAGAAATTTATCTTCATATTCAGCTTTCTCGCAAAGTCCTGAAGTTTTGGAGTTGTCACTCCTGAGGTGTAAACAATGGATCACAAGGAATGAAGAGAAATGAACAGTTTATTTGAACACAAATAAATAGTGGTTGGAAATGATCCACCACACCTCGCGCTGAAACAAAGTCAAAATTGAAAAATCCCCAGTTCACCTAAAGTGAAACCACCACAAAGCATACAATGATCATGCTTTACTGCGGTATTCACTTTGCCTTCACTCTGCGGTCCAGCTCACCCACCCCAGCTCAAACCATCTCGATGGGGTTCAGGTCTGGTGACTGTGGAGGCCAGGTCATCTGCCGCAGCACTCCATCACTCTCATTTTTGGTCAGATAACCTGGAGGAGGGTTTGGGGTCTTTGTCCTGTTGAAAAATAAATGATCGTCCAATAAACACAAACTGGCATGTTGCTGCAGGATGCTGTGGTAGCCATGCTGGTTCAGTGAGCCTTCAATTTCGAATAAATCCCCAAAGGGTCACCAGCAAAACACCCCCACACCATCACACCTCCTCCTTCATGCTTCACAGTGGGAACCAGGCATGTGGTTTCGGCGTCTCACAAAGACACGGCGGTTGAAACCTAAGATCTAAAATTTGGACTCATCAGCCCAAAGATCAGATTTCCACAGGTCTAATGTCCATTCCTTGTGTTTCTTGGCCCAAACAAATCTCTTCTGCTGATTGCCTCTCCTTAGCAGTGGTTTCCTGGCAGCTATTTGAAGCCCTGATTCACGCAGTCTCCTGTTAACAGTCGTTCTAGAGAAGGGTCTGCTGCTAGAACTCTGTGTGGCATTTATCTCTGATCTGTTGATAACTGGTTTCCAGTTTCTGAGGCTGGTGACTCAGATGAACTTGTCTTCAGAAGCAGAGGTTACTCTTGGTCTTTCATTTCCTGGGTCGGTTCTCATGTGTGCCAGTTTCGTTTTTGCGATTAATGGTTTTTGCAACTCCACTCCACTCCTTAAAGTAATTATGGCCGCTCGTTTTTCTTTAGTTAGCTGATTGGTTCTTGCCATAATATGATGTTTAACAGTTGTCCAATAGGGCTGTCGGCTGTGTCGTAACCTGATAAGGCAAACCTGTGAAGTGAAAACCATTTCAGGTGACGACCTCTTGAAGCTCATTGAGAGAATGCCAAGAGTGTGCAAAGCAGTGATCA